>NW_019213744.1:186530-277600 GCF_002532875.2 Varroa jacobsoni
ATACCATGTAGTTATTTATTAATTCTCTTAATTGTACTAATTAAAAAGAATACATGGTAGCTATAGGAAAAGGACCTAGCACTGAAGCAGTGTCGTCTACAAGGCCTCTAGTTTCGTAATATGATTTCTCGCTGAAAAGTTTACTTAGCCTTAACAGGCTTCGTTAAGTGAGGCCTTTAGTTTTATAATACAATTTCCCGTTGTAAAGAGTTTAATCTGCCTTGATAGGTTTCGCTAAGTGAAACTATCTTGGTTTTTGAGCTGCGCCAATGTGTGATACCTCATATCTCGTTTAAGTATTTTACTTCTATGGCCTTCTTTGGCCGATATTATATCGAGCCTGAGAACGAGAGCCGAACATCTGGCCTAGTAAACAGAGCAGATTTGCGGTTATATAGTAGTAAAATTTGGGAGAAACTGAGCTGCTTCTACCTTCGAGTTATTCTATAGTGAATCTTATTGAACCTATCTGTCATACTTAATGACGTCACACAGTATACGCATATATGTTTAACATTGCTATACAACTAGTTCATACTACTAACACAGCTTGTATTGGCAAAGCTAGGATTAAAATATTGTAGATCTAAATGGCCGACAGGTTCGAAAGGAACTAGGCCAAAATATCGGTGCCTAGTCACCTTTCGTGTGTAGAAAGGGACACAATCGCTATTTGTTCGTTAGAGGTACTATATATACTGTATATACTATTAAAAGCAGTAAAGAACTGGGGCAAAAACTGACAAATGGCTCTCTATTTAGAGATCTTAAATAAACTTTATATTATCCGAAAGCGAATAAAAATGATCCCTTTAGAGAAAACACTTTTAGCGATGAAATGGTAGATAGTATTTGTCTAGGTTTCTCATGAAAGTTACCACCAAGAAATTATACTTGATTAGGAGATTCTTGGTAGAATGTTCTGTTGAAACTTGGGGATAGGCAATCGGCCTGATGGCCAGATACGCAAAAATGTTCAGGCGAAATTTAGTCAGGAGTGAGGTTAGTTGAAAATCGATGACTTTTTTTTGTTGACACGTCACCAAACGAAGCTCGTAGTTGAAACGATTAATTTTCATACCGAGTCTACCGCATGGGCAATTAAAAGGTGATTACCTTCCTACTCGAGTATCAATGATAGAAGAAGGGTACGTTCTACGGTGATTTATGAACGGTTTGGAAAATGAACTAAAAGCTGTATGCTCCTTCTAGTCGCTGTTAAGTTTTGAACTTTAAGTTGACAACTGTGTATGCTGCTGTATCGTTTAGACAATTTATTTGTGACTACATAGCATGGACATAATACGATGTCTGCATAACTATCATCTTGCTATTGGCTGCCGAAAGCGAGAGAAAAATAATAAGTGTAATGAAGCACTGTTGGTTGAATTATCAAGAACACGCACGCCTCCACATGTCCATGAGCGTTCCTGGCGTGCTCAGCTACCTTTTCTTTCAAACAGATAGCTTTGGTTATCACCAAATTCGCTTCAATGTCCGCTCCTTAATTCTTACGGGCGACGTCAAACGCCGAACATTTGTCAAGGCTACAGCTGGGTAGCCTTGGGCTAAGCCCGTTATTGTCAAATGTCATTTTTATTAGTAATGGACAACAGAACTTTTCTCAGTCTACCCTTGTTCCGACTGAGTCTAACTTGAGCTCAGTTTACCACAGTCGACAAAGAAAAAGCTTCGTGGACGAGCGCAAGAAAAGGGGCGATTTTTCCCGCTTCCTGCAACACACCTCTGGATATTTGTCCTGAGGAGTTTTAGCTGGACGAAAAATAGGTAGTCTTGTGCTCGAAAAATGTTTGTTTATTCATGGTCCATCCTTAGTAGGAAATTCATAAAGTTATTGTTTTGTTTTTTTTGTTAAATCTTACGTAATATTCTCGTGTCTTAATGTGGTTTCCGCTTACGAGCACCGTGCCTTTCTTCCAGGTAATTGGCACGATGATGTGCGGCATTAGCGAGTGCTACGTACGAAAATCACCGATCTCGTTTTGTTTCCGGTTCAGGGTCTTTATAATTATTAAACTTATGAAGTAAACTTTTGTTGAAAATCCTTGGACGCCAGTGAAAGAAACGATGCGACATTTGGGTTCGTAATCTGTTATTGGGCTAGCTAGCAACATTTGTGCAGGGTGCAGACAACATAGGAAAACCATTTGGTGTGAAACAACGATAGCTAATCGAGAAACGAACATCTCGATTGAGATTTCATTGTACGAGACAGAGTATTTACTTTTAGCCCAAGACATTATTTTACAGAAGGAATTGTAATTAAATGCAATTTGTGTTCTCGCTTAGGTACATTTTCGTCAACTGTAGAATAACCTATGTATGTTCCAAAGGACCCATTAAGTGGTTTATACTTAAAATTACAATATGAGATATTTTCCGATAGGAATAATATGTCGTTTATATTAGGTATTAATATGATTATTTTCCCATCAGAATACCCATGATATATAGAAATCTTCCTCAGGATAGCCTTCAACCGATTATTGACGTCAGCAACTGACTGGTAAAAATAGTACTACTATCTAACTGTCGTTCAGTTCTCTAAACATAAACGAGCATCCTATCTATTTTGAATTTCCGGTGACACCCGAACTGTGTTAAAAATATATTTTTACATATACTTACATAATAATGGTTTTATTACATCCGCAATTGTAGAGTTCACATTTATCTAACTATGTACCTGACGACACGTCTAAGTAAGGCCAGTTTAATGCCAGGAAAATATCATTGTTCCATAGAATCTAATCTAAATTGGCGCTTACTAGCGGAAACATGAAACAAACATATGATATATCTATTACTACTAATATATTTCTGCTATTACAATCTAGTACCTAGACGCTTTCAGCATCCATTAGAAAGGTACTGTGCTAGATAGCATCTGGTTCTATTCAGCACAGAGTCTTCGTGGTGCACTAGGCCACATGCTGAAAGCACGTTGATAGGTACGAATTTGTCTGGCTGTGCATGACCTCTAAAGACAACTGCTACCACTGTGGTAACGAATGGGGCCACGTATCGCACCCCTATGCATAGCGACGTTAGGGTAGCGTGCAATATTTTAGGTTTTAATTAGGGATTTATGAGCAATCTTGGCTACGCACTACTCGAATCCGGCGAAACAATGTCTGTCTAACGTGAATCGATGAATGTGGGACTTGGAAATAGCTCATCGGCATTATAATAAACGGGCGTTTACAATAGACAGAAAAACCGCCAAGTGTCTAAGTTTTATAATATATTGCTTAACTTATTTCGTGCACGTACGTAGTTGCTAACTTGTCTCCTGTATATGCAGTGCAACAAAACATAAATGCAGCGTACTTTCAGTGAACCCGATGTTTGGATTCGTTTTCACTTTGAGAATACCTGTATGTACAATAGAGCAGATCTCTACAGTATTCTACTATTAGCCTTAAGGCATCGTTCCTCTGCTTCAGGCTCTATGTATCCTATGACAGAATTGATCATAAAATACGAGAGGGCTGCTGCTCCTACGATGCCATTAGTTCACCGTAGCAGCTTGCGCTGTAATGTTTGGCATCTGTCTTAATAAAGCTACTGACCTCATGTCGTCACCTAAGTTTCTTCTCCTATTTGCCGGACTTCATCGTAGCTAGACGAACGACGATTTAGCCCAAGTCAGCCCTTGAAAGATGACGTCCTTTAGTGGATAGCTGATTATGATGCTCAGAACGTCTATAGTATGGGTGATGGCAATTTGAAGACGCCTAGTTGTTTCCATGTGAGCCTAACTGCACGCCATGGACCTGTTACAGCCGATAGCTATAGTGAAGCGAAGCTGAAGTACTATTTGAAGCTTGCTAGCTTCGTGTCAATTTCGATTCCTCGCCAACAACAGCATTGATGACCAACGTGGCCAATGCCCACGACAGCGAGCCACGTCGGATAGCGGAAAACAGAGAAGGGGCACGTGAAGGCCTAACAAATCTCGCCAGTCCTGTACAGTTCTGATGCCTATGTGTCTATACGAGTGTCGGATTGCATCGAGTACAGGAAGAACAGCATAGAAGGATAAAGAAGGCCGTTCCGCTAAACGCGCTGTGGTCGCACCTGCGGCGAGATATGCTATTCTATCCCTGATAGTCCTGTCATTGTATCTGGACGGGCACGTTTTGTGACTGAAGTTACCTTTATAATGCAGCTTGACACCAAGAAACATTAACGACTTCATGAGCAAGAGCTTGCAGCACAGCATTCGAACCCCTAACTGACACAGGCGTGCTGCTGACACATAAAGGCATTCGGTTCGAATATCAAATACGATCGACGGTCTGAGTCCCATCTACTCCGCGCCCGCCAAATTTGTCTCGGTTTTTGCCTACTCAGCTAATATAGGACATACAAATTGAAGACTGTTTGTACAGTGACAACGTATTTGCTTAGAATGTACTGATAGGACCAGTAAACTTGTCCAGCAAAGCAGCAGTATAGATAATAAATATACTTCGGATAGGACTTACGTGGTCACGCTTGATAGGACTCAACGGCAATGCTTCCCAAGCTCAATGACACAACCCTAAAACGACAACGAATCGTACCGACATACTAGATGTTTCTGAATCACCTTAAAGGTTTAAGATCTTAAAACAACCAACGAACACAAACATCAAAGGCCTCTGTATGTGAAGGAAATGAAAGGCAAACATTTTTCACGACGCGCTATTCTTAACCTAACCTAATATGGGCCTTGTTTAAAATGGCAGTAAAGGGAACTTAGCCATTACGAGAAATCATTACTATGCAAGCCTCTGTGTACCTATGTGTTTCGAGTTTTACGTCCGGCATCGCCGTTAGCCATAGCTCCATCAAACAACTAGCTCTCAGCACGAAACGAACCGTGTTTCTATGCCCAGGCCACAACGTGTATTAATTACTAAGCTATCACGGGGACTTATTGTGCAAGCCTGGCAGGATTAAACAGGGGTTTTTGTCATGCCCTCGTGATTTCTGTAGCTATTGGCTTTAGAAGATTGCACCATGATAGTACTCCTATAAGTGCCTTGTGACGTGTCGTAGGTAATTCTTGCAAAAAGCCGTTAGAACTAAGGTTCCAGATAAATAGTTTTAGGTAAGTGTGTCAATTAATCTTAGTTTAGGCCTCGATCATTTTCAGTCACGTATTTAGTACTGTTTGACATACATACACCTGGTGTCACCAGGAACACAATCAATGGAACGCAAAAATTCATGCATCCAAGATTCTAAATTATAAAATTATGTTAAACTGTTGCAGTCAAACATTATTATCCAATGAAGCGTTTAAGGCTACTTATTGCATAAAAATCTTCTAAACTTTCCAACTATTAAGACTCACTACTTCTGAGATTGATCGCGTCCACCATGAACGTAGTTCCTCTCCAGCCGTTTGTGTAACACTTCGTGTTCCTACCCAGAAGCATTGAAAACGAGTACAGAAAAATTTACATTTGGATATGTATCTGTGTTGAAGGAAAGTAGATCTATGGCGTTATAGTTCGTATATTTAAATTTGAGAAAAGGAAAAAGAAAGTAAGATTGTGAGTATGCTTATTGCATAATATTATTGGTCTATAGCTGGCAAACATAGAATGTGTCTAACCTTTTCGATTTGCGTCTAACTCAGTATAAACATAAGGTCGCTCATTCAATTAATGCATTGCACACCGACCTTTCTATGTACCAGTACGTTTCTACGTGCGAATTTCTTTTTGAAGACTTCATTAGAAGCACTGAGACCTCTTCTCGGGTCGTGCTTCCTATTGATGCTAGTTTGGGACAGATCTTGTGAGGCCTGATGAAATGACCTAATATCATAGAGACTCATAATTGCACGGCTCCACATTTTACGGACGACAGACGTTGAACACAAATCATGTGTAGCCGCACACGTATAGCACAAATGGAGAGTCGCGTCTGGCTAGCCGTCGTGACTAACGATGAGAAATTATTTATTCTTAATTCATGTTGCGGAAAGGGTCCTTGATGAAATCCGTGACTGCCTTTGTTATGCCATGGATAACCAGATTGTTTTTTTTTTTAACTGACATCTGAACATCATTCTGCAAAGTAATTCTTTGAGATGGACCGTCGCGATCCTACGTAATAACATATGTTTTTTACCACCCGGTGCCTGTGACTACAGCTGTTACACAGAGATAATGTTCGAAATATCAGATCTGAAAATAATTTATATGCTAACAAGCACAGTAACATTATTAACACTTATTATAATGTAGAAAATTATAATACTAATAAAAATCGAGAAAAATTGACAGTGACGAGAAAGAAATGAAATAAAATCTATGATCGCCAAAATCGCTTGCTGTCTATTAAAAAATGCATAATAAAAAATATATAAATTGCTCCTTTCCCTGAATTACATTGAAAATGCAATAATTACCGGTATTTTATTTATCGTGTAGGTACGAATCATAGCTGTCGTCATAACAGCTCAATGCCATGTAACTAAGACTTTCTAGGAATTAACTTGTACTTGTAACATACATGTCATAACATAAACCATTTCACCGTGCATCATACGTTTACTTAACGCATTCAAGGAACTTAGTTTAAAAGCCCCTTTTTTGTTATTGGTTTCCTTCCATAGATTCAAACACGACGAATCATGAAGAACCAATTTAGTTCATTAACCAAGGAGCAGGTGAAACGTTCTGCGTACGCTGGCAAATAAGACGCCACCAGTGCAGAACTTGTAGGCGAAACACAGACGCTTGCCGTTTCTGTGCTATACCGAATCTGTGTGCTGGATCTGGCAGGATAAACGCTCGACCGGTATTTGCATAAATCTTGAGAGATACCATTGACCCAAATCATTTAAATTTAGAATTTAAATCAAATATAATCACCCCATATTTGTACATAAATTCGTTCCACCTTTAACACCGACAATGAAAAATGCCATCACAAACGTTTTGTTTAAAAACCAGGTGAATCCTTTACCTCTAGGATTACCGAACCGCCTACTTTAATGGCTTACTTTGTACAGTCGTTTCTGTCAGCTCTCTTTCTTTATTTGTTACTATCACCCATATTAAGACACATTAAGATGCACGATAGTGTGGAACCCCGACTGGTAGAGACCAGTTGTAGCACACGAAAGGTCCCCAGATTTATTGGATCTTGTTCTAAATTCATTGGACTAGATCAACCTAATTTACTTAGTTCGAACTAACTGGCTTTCTGCAGTTTACTGGCCAACCTTTAACTAAACTAAGATGGACCTTAGCTAAATTTAAATAAGACAAAAACATCAAAGCATTCGTTTTCTGATCTTTTGGGGAGACAATGATGGGTTTTATCTTTATCAACAAAGGATATGGACAAATTTTGCGAGAACGGTATATAGAGTTTCGGTACCATGTCTAAAAGGAAGGCAATCGTTGTTACTAGGTGGTAAGCTATAATATTGTTCAGTAATAAACCAGTGGTAGAGAACAGTAGTTTTTATTACTACTAGCCCTGATCATGTGTTTTGCGGTGCTTAGTATTACCGTACTCAGTAGTATAGTATTACCGAGAAATACTTAAAATATCGTGAAAACCTCCAAAGGGCTAGACTTCGGTAAAAACACCTCGTCGGCTTTTCATCGCGATAATGCACCATCCCGTGCCGCGCTCGTATCATTGTCTATTGGATTATTCATCATATCCCGGAAATCCCCATCTTATCGCCGCTCCTGTATTTGGCCTAATACGTATACGTGTACGTCGCTTACGACCCATAATATATTGGAGTCTCGTATAGAATTCAAGTAACTAAAGGCAAGTGGTACACATGTGTCGTCCCCTAAAGGCCGCTTCCAAGGAAAGGGTGAAACGGATCTTGATTATGACTCAATATTCCTGGCTGTGTACCAGCGGTTCCGGCGAACTTTCTAAACAGAGCAGCGCATCTAAAAACTGTCTTTTACCTGTAGAAATAAAGTAGCGAAATCTTATACGTTCAAGCTTGGCGTTTTTTATGTCGAAACTTCTGATGTAGCTTTGATTTGAAATGAGACTTCAGACACATCTGGCATCAACTTACAATATTCAGCACATTTCATTTATATTCTGCTCATTATTTGTAGAAAGTGACTCTGGGTGATAGCTTTGTGAAATCCGTAGCACATGGTTCACGGGATTTGATGCTAGATTCCAGAGTTTATTTTCGTCATATAAGTGACAGATATAGGGCGGTCAATGTTTGCCTGCAAAAAAAAAGCAGGCATCGCCGACATTTTAACCCGATTTAACGATAACCCAATAAAAAAAAGAAATACGCTTATACCGATAACTACGTAATCCGCTTTAAAATGGCAGAGCTCATCTTAGTGTTGATGTGAATGTGTTTTCGTTTTGCTAGGGAGGGAGCCTTTAGATAGTTTCTAGGATAAACAAAGGATACACAACAAAGTAATAACGAACCAGATTTTAATTCTAACTGTATTCAAAGTAAAAGTGATTTAAATTACAAACAGTACGAGACAATTCGAAAGGTACAATATAGCCTATAAGCAAACACTAACTATGTTATAACCACTAGAATGAATTCCTTTAGACTTCAAATTACGAAAACGAGCCAAATTATCTTTGAGATGTTCATTGTTTCGTTCGACTTGAGCTCTAAAAGCTTTGATTGGCGGAGGCGGATTGGCTAAGATAACAGAAAACTATGGGGATGCGTAGAAAATAGCTAGGTTTTAATAAAAATAATACGCTTTAGTATTGCCTACGAACGACCTGAACTGTTTTTTCATTGTCACGGAAAAAAGGACGATGTGATGATATAAGGGTTTGATTATTTATATTAGCACATACTTATTGAATATCATTAAAGCTATATACTATTTTTGTTAATTTCTGTTAACTCGTCACATATACAGATAGTTTACTATCTCATATGGGCAGCGATCTTTAGTTTAGCCTTTTTTCCTATTTGTACCAAATCAGATTCGCGATTAAAATATTCTCACAGAAATTTTATACAAGCTATGCTAAATAACTGCGGTGTACATCGGCAATACTACTACATCTGACGTTGATCATTTTACGTTCCCATACGGTGATCTTCACTATAATAAGAACGTCTTTTAGGACACCGAACGACTCAGGAGACGTGCTCCCATAGTTGTCCTACACGTCGTACGGCTTAGTGAGTTGTGCGTCCTCTAGTACACATTCTACTTTTGAGTTTTGCATTTTGGGTGTCGAATTTTAAGATCGATAGCTACAGCTTACTCTCTTTTGATCATTTAACTACTTAATACCTGTTACAATCTTGATGAATTTTACAGCCATTTTCCTCATGCATGCCTTACCGGCATCTATATAAACAAAGTGTTGGACGGAAAACTTTCGCACATCGCTTAGAGGATTGGTAAAATACATGAAGACCACAAGCGCTACCGCCGTATTTTGTGAATGCCTTCTGTTTACAATGTTGATCCTGGAAAAGCTGCCGCTAACGTTCATTCGCCTTATAATATTTTCGATATAGAAAGCTACAGATCTACGTATTTGATTGAAGACCAGTCCTTTATAACCAGGGAACATCAGGCAGGACCGCCTCATGTGGTCTAGTTTCATATTTTTTAGAATAGAAGTGGACGACGCCGGCTAATTAACTTTTATTTACAGCTGAGGAAGTAATATTTAGTAGTCTTAGTAGATAATCGATACTCAATCGGCCTCAATGAGTGCACTTTGCTTTAAAGGTATCAGTGTTTTTTCCTCCACTCTTTGGGTATCGCGGTACCGAATATTACGCAGCGAGAAATAACGTGTATTTATTTGTCGCTTTACATGTAGCATCAATTTCGATACACCCCAGGTATTCATTGCTCCCTTGCGCTTGGATGATGAAGCTTAGACAGCTTAGGCGCCTAAACCTCTGGTTAAAGTCGTCGGTTTAGGCCCCGCCACAGACATATACTACACGAGATGTATGATTAAATAAATAGGAAAAAGTAACGGGTACCGTAATTTTTCAGAGTAGTCATGAAGTGCAGATGCTCTGCTTAAGTTATCTAAGATCTGTGTTTTATTGGTTCCTGCAGGCCGCAACAAGCAGTCCCTTAGGTTGGACGTATAGCGTTTGTTGTGTAGCCGAGCAATGATACTCTATCGCTAAGTGGACCGAGGCTTCTTCTTGGTCTGCACGATTTCTTTCGGGGCACTCTCACGGCAATTCCTAATCAAGATTACAGTTATTTCTCTTTGTGTGCAAACAGAGCACAGAACTTCGGACACCTCTTACCTGTTTTCTATCTTAGTTGTACGTGCAAAATTCCATGGAAAAATTGGTGCATGTCCTCAGTTGTCGGAGCGCTGCTAATGTAAATTAAAAAAAAACAGCATCGCTCATTAATGGATTTCAATTTAAGCTGGATAATACATAATAAGTGCTGACAGAATGAAGTGCTCATAATCATTCTTATGCGTCTATAAAAATCAGTATCGATCTTGTTGTGACAAAAATGATTTCGCAAATCATGGTGATACGAAAAGAGATCATTGTAGCAGAATGTTCCGAAGAGCTTCTTCTATAATTCTCACATTACGGGCCAGGCGACAGTACCCACGAACGAGCCCTGTGGCCCTACGCCAATATACAATCTAACTAAGAAAGCCTTTCTTCGTTGCTTTATGCTGAATCCTCAACGCAGCAATACTCGGCATCGTTCGTGTTTTGTGTAGTCATCCGGTTTCACTTCATTACACGAAATGGCAGTACTAAGCACCGGAAACCCGCAAATTCCCGTTGAATCAGAGTATTTCCTGCAGGACATCAACTCGATTGATATAACCGAAGGCAGAGACATGATGTAGACAACGCATCTTCTGCCCTGGGTCGTGTATGACAAAACTTATCGAAACATGACACGGAGAAAGACAACAAAGAAACTGGCATATGAAAAAGTCTCTGGGCGTGTCCTATGATCGCTTGGTAGATTCTAGCGAATATACTCAACAAGTAAAAACTTTAACTAGAACTTATTTTATAAGCGCTTCCTTTCTGCATCTTTTTGGCCTTTCTGCAAAGGACTTCTTGGTTGGGGCCGTGTCAATCATTGGCGCTATAACTATCGAGTAGGGCTTAGTACGGCTTTATCGTTTCATCGTGAATTAATAACCTAATTTGGCTATATAATTAATTCGGAACGTAAACGTCACAGCTCACTCTTGAGTGCAGTAGAAGTTGGTATATTTAGGATTTTCATAAGGGAATAAATCATGCTGAAGGTAGCTCTGAAAAACAGATCGAATTGATAAAACTATATTTGCTGGTATGACAGAGTCGGCAGATGTTGAGGTTTCTCCCATCTTTAGTGTCCAACGCTATCAAGCATATGGAAGGTGTCAAAGTGTAGCCTACCTATGATCCGTTCTCAAAATAGGGCATGTTTCCGTATAGTAGCATGGACTGTGAGACAGGTCCTATACATGGGTTTATTGTCGATTGTGGAAAAACATTCTCAGCGAACGCATTAAGGCTCTCTCTAGCCTCGATGAACTGACATGTGACATGCTCTTGAGGGTAGACCACTAGGAGCTTCCAGCAAGACGACGTGTATCTACTTAGTAATCCAATAAAAATTTCTCCAACGGCTCGCACCTGCGTGTTCTCTGACGCAACCGCTGCCTTTAGTCTGCAAATAGTTGGAATGACTTAGAGTGGCCTTTCAAAGTTATCGAAGACACGTCTCAGCTAGCCACTATTTTTCTAATGGGAGTGTAGGCAGGCAGTCCTGTGATAAAAAATAAGGCATGCATTAAGCAGTGTATCTTCTAGATTAACATGCTATTCCTTTATAATGAGCAGGGTTATAAAATCTGGCATTTTAGCATAAATTTAGCTTTTTATTTTTCGAAGTAGTGCACGTTCGGCACTTCAGAGCAGCAAGTAAGGGCGTAGATATCCAAGCTGAAACTCTCTACGTGAATAAAAGCAATGATATCATGTAAGAACTAATTTATTATTGGAATGGCATGTGTATGACGGATGGCTTGAATTAGCGGTTTTCTGAGTCGGAAATTCAGTCTCTGTCTCATAGCCGACTAAATGACGGTTGTATCGACGTTCATCTAAAAGGCTTTTACATTTTAACTCAGCAATGGCTTAGGCAGTAGCAAAAATGTTGTAGGAAGTTGGTTTGGCATATGTGTCTTGTTCGAGTGTAGGTATCCACTCTAAGGTTTCACAGGAATGGATAGACAAACGAATCAATGACTGGAGGTGGAGAGTTTGTTACTAGAGAAACATACAGGAAGCGTTCCAAGCCAAGGGTCAGCTTTGAGAAGACTAAATTTCCAGACGATGTTAAATTTTTATGTGTAAAATATGAAATATGTGATATCGCTTTCTGTTTGTTCAAATTCGAGCTGCTTTTTAGGTAGCCTGAGAAAATATCGCCAAGTTCAAAAATGTGCGCCAATTTTTTTGCCTCATGGCCAAAAAAATATTGATGATGGTAGTAATGTTCAAGTATATGAGCTACGATTATCGACGTTTACCGTAACACTGGCTACTGCTCTTGACAAATAAAAAGGTCGAAGCGTCACAGATTTATGCTCAGACTAGTCGTAGCTTATGAAGAATTTTGCCCTTAAATTTTAAAAAATTCATATCTTTAATCAGCTTAAATATGATAAGTGATCGAATCAACCAGCAACGGTAAGCGTGCTTTCAGATACCCGTCTCCTTAAATTGGTAGCACGTCATTATACTACAAATACACAGAGAAGCATTGTTCTAATGAAATGAATAGGCGAAGCTGTATTGCTAACGCTACTGTATCAGCTGCGCTTTATTTGTATCTATTAAAGTAAGGAAATTTCTCAACTGTCGATTCTTTTGTTCGAAAAATCGCTATTTAGCTATTGATGTCAATATGGGTCATGTACGCACACTTTACCACGTACTGATGGCTCGATTTAACTGTGGTCTTTAGACTTTTTGAAGCAACTACCATTCAAAATGGTCGCATTTGAAAGCCGTAAGAAATAAATACCTTTGACAAGCTACAGGTTTGTTTCCATTAGTAGTACTATTTCGTCTCTAATTCTATTTATTCTGTAGTACGACAGTCCGTCGATGTAGCTGGTATGGGATCGAGGGTCTAAAATTTAACGCTATCTATTTGATGGAAGTGTTTGTCCTTTTTTTATGATTTTCGTTCGATCACGACTTTGTCAACGAATCGAATTCTGCTCACAGAATGAAAGCAGGGTCCCCTTAAGCCATTTAAAGCCGCTCATTTTTTAAGCGATGCTGGGTAATTTGATAGAACTCGTAAGAGCAATTCAAAAAAGTACCTTAGATCCGATACGTGTAGGTGGCTTTGAGCGTGTACAGGGCTTTTCTAAATACTGGACAGCCCTGTTATATTTGAAGGCTTTGGGATGAACAAGAAATCGATAATTTACCATTACGGTCGATGAATAGCCATGGGCCTGTAAATCACCACGCGGACTGAGATATCTGTAAGGAGCACCATGGTGCGTATGTGTGTGCATGTGCATTTCTAAGTATTCGATACGACGTTGGAGAGCTGTTACTCGTATCAATACATGCGAATGAATCTGGTCCACGTACTGCATTGATTAGGGACGTTCTCTAGCAAGCCTGCACTCCCCTGAACCACATGGAAAACGTAAGTTAGATAAACGTACGCGTACCGTTATCTTTGTGTAGCTGTATCTGAATAACAGCTTATTGCCGTAGTGTGTAGTAGCTATTATGTATAAATTCACTAAAACAAGTGTTTCTAGCAAATACAAGAAGAGCCGATACGTTAGAAGGGGCGCGATACGATCCTATCATGCATGCAATCAGCCTGCTTAATTTAAGTATTCGTTTCTAATCCTGGGTAAAAATTTCTTTTCAAAATGGTTCCATAAAACCTAATTCTTATAAGAATCTAAAGAGAAACTTGTTGACCCAAAACGTCTAGAACCAATGTCGCGCTACATTCGGACCAGCTTTATCGGAACCCTGCTGAATCTTCTAGAATACTACTAGAGAATACCAAAAGGAGGTAGTTTGGTAATAGGATATAGCACAAAGGACGCCAGCATTAAGTCAACCAGTTGTGGAGGATGCTTTTAGGTATCGCGTCTTAAGAATATGGGAACAGTTGACCTATTTCGTTTGCCCAGTCACATGATTCATTCTGTTCTTTCTTGCAGCGAAATTATATCAGCATTTAGAAAGTAACGTAAATACATATCTACACGCACAGCTATGTCCTGGAACTAAGTGGTCCTGGACTACGTAAAAAATCGCAATATAACAATATTGCAACAAGGCTGAGCTGATTTTGTCAACCACTTGCCAGAATCTTCCTGGTCCCTATTGCCTTCCCTCTAATTTTCGGAACTCGATATTTGTTTCTTTTTTTTGCTTAAGATATATTCATCTTGTTAGCCAAAGGATCATCTCAGCGTCGTATCCTCTTATTCGAGTGTGCTAAAAGGTACTCCTAGTAAACTTTAATAAATACGCTTACGTAAGGAGCTTTGGTGAATCTCGTTTCAAAGGCTAAGTTGGTTCTTTTCTACTCGAAAACGGTTTGGGCGTTGATAAGCGACTGTAACAGAATAAGTTAGATACTCTAATAGCCGAGCGCAGTGAGTGTTATTTCAACAGTCAAATAGAAGTTGGCTGTATATAAAAAAACATACTTTTATTTGGTATCGCTCACTCCGAACAGTGGACGTGTTCAATGGCGTCCCATCTGTGTCGGGCAAATTTGCTTTATAATAAAGCAAACAAACCAGTTCACATTATTCAATCTGACAGCTTCAAAAAGACTAACTAGTATTTCTGATATTGAAATTGCCTTCTTTACCACTGCTTCATATCGAAAATGTCAATGTTGTTTAGGTACGCTAATCCCTCATATTGACCCGTTATCGTTTACACCAGCTACAACATAAACCGCATACATATATATGGTCTTATATATATATAAACTTATATACACATATGTTGAATTCGAGTCGATTACTTCGTTTTTGAGCTATAGGACAATACAGGCCTACTTCATGAGATCCCTTGAAGAGATATTAAAACTACCAATCAGTTATATGCAAGAAATGTCTAAACATGCCGTACATAATAACTGATCACTAAATGGATCCTTGATACGCAAGCGGTTGAACACCGAACTTCAGCCTTGGAAGTTCACAACTCAGGCCGGATTCTAAGCTTCCTCCATTATCATTGCGCTACAAACATAGTTCAATTTCGAATGAATATTCGGGATTCAGCTTATCTCAACGAAAGAACAAAATACGTCATCAAAACACTCACACACACATACACACACACACACACACACACATCCACCGGTGCCACTTTTTCGGCGTTTGTGGTTGATCTTCGTAAAGGTCATCAATCTGTCTGATTTCAGTTAAGCGCTTCTAAGAGTTAGCTATAATTGTTTCAGTTTGGCAAGCAAGAGTATTTCCTACAGAACGAAAAGATCTGCCTGTCTTTTTCTATATACGTGTAACAAGAAACTAAAAATGTAAATATATGTGGTGGTCCATTAACTGTCTGTCGCTCGCACTTATACCGTTATGATATTCACCTGTAGTACCATAAAGGAGCGCTTATATCTGTGACAAGGGTTGCCTCCGCACGTCTCTAAAACCTGTCGTGTACATGACTCACAGTCAACAAGAGTGACAAGATCCCCCGCCCCGGGGGTTGAGCAGATCAGCCTGCACCTGCCCGTGGCGCTGGTACAGCTTCGCGTTGACTACAACTAGCGCTATCCTTTATAGCCTTTTTTCATCCTGATATATTAGCACTCATTATATAGGGGAAGTTTCCTATTTTGTGCGTATGAAAACGACTTCTAATTATAGATGGATAGCCTTACCTGTAAAGTAACATTCGCATGCTTCAATCATGCGTTTCCACGCTAAAGTGCGAACCTGAAATCGTTTTGTTGTTGTTAACTTTTAATAACAGTTAGTACATCGTAAACTTCACCTCCCTGCGTTTTTCCTACGACAAACAACACACAAAATCATGCCGATTTCTTTGTTTGGACAAGGCGGTAATTTAACACGAACACACCTAACCATCGGCAACAATGCCATTTTTTATTACCGATGACTCAAACCAGAGGCAAGACACTGAATTGACGGTTTGTTGATAGCAACCTTTAGTCATTGAACTGGACGAACGTCGACCAGCTGTAAAATTAGGCCGCTAGGCTGTAAGATAATACAGATACGCCTTCTGTAACATCGTTGTACGCTTGTCGGTAGCCAACTAAAGGTGGCGAGTGTTTGGCGTGGTAGCAGCAAATACCAATGCTAACCTATACCCGGACGACGGCTTAAAGCAGTTCCGCTCCTGCTGGACAACAACAGAATAACGACGGCGGACGGAATAGCAATCAAAGAATTTACGCTGTTCTAAGTGTCGTTCTGCAAAGAAGGCGTTGTTTTGAACACGTCGAACGATAATCTCCTGCTGCCTTACAGAGCCACCTCCTTACTTTCACGTTTGCATAGGACATGCACTATAGCTGACCCGACGAGGCACCTTTCTATAGGTACAAGCCCGTTTCCAAACGAACGTGATTACCAAAAATATATAGGACTAGCTTCGAGTGACTAGTCAGACGTGGGGTGTTGGGCTGATTGTCGCGCGCGGATAGCTGTCATGTGTTGAGAACAAGTGGAAATTCAAGTCAACATTTTTTTATCGTAGAGGAATTGTCTATTAACTACCAGTACAACGATGAAAAAAGGATGGATAAGTGATGGATAGAGAGTTTGTTTTTGAACCGCTTATTATTTGGTTGTATTGCTACAACTGGTAGAGGAAACGTAAGTAAAATGCATAAATAAGTTTTACAATAATGGGGACGTTTACTGGAGAGCTGGGCGTCAATCGGCAGCGGTCCGTGCTGGTTTAGACCTCTGTGTAACGTGTCGAGCTCGTATTTTGTACGGGCACTTAATATGTTATGGTATTTATGTGTAGCACAACAGGTTTTCAACAGCCGAAACGCTGACACTGGAAAATTTGCTTACATTGACTTTCAGAATACTTTACATGTTAGGCAGCAACATTAGTCAGCTTGCTATCGTTGAGCAACTACGATCGCGTTATACGAGGCCAGCTCGGCAGGTACGGAACTAGCTTCAAAAATATCTCAGGTTTGTTATTGGCCGTTTTACGATCACTACTATAAACTGAGATTCAAATGAGCCAGCGCCGGAAATTAGCTGACCCTATACATTTCCACTCGAAAATTATACACGCGTGGAGGGCAACAAATCGACGACTTTAATAAACGTAGTTGGACTAGGAGCAAGAGTGCTAGTTAATTAGATGTTGCTATAGTAATCGAAGTATACTTAAACAAAAATACGGGGCAGTACGCAGTGCCCTTATTGAAGCCATATTGCCATTATTGGCAACCCCATGTACGGCAACGCTACTTTGTGATCCAAGTGAGTGTTTATATATTTTGAAAGAGTTTCCATAAAACGGTTCTATAAGCGGTAAAGCTAATTCGCTATCAATACTTCTTCACTTGAATTAATTAAATCTACAAAAAGGAAGTATCCGTCTGATACCATCTCTCTGAGTCCATTTTAATTAATTAACTATGAAAAACTCATAATCAATGTTTTTTTGTTTTTAGCAATTCATGATGGAGGGCTCGGCTCGCTAGAACGGTAAGCAATCACCTTGTTGCCGTGCTCCTTGCCCCGTTGATTTAATTTGTTTTCTGCCGCCAATAAAACGTAGCGTGTGCTCAAGGCTCAAAAAACATTGCTATGATATAACTACGTTCCTTCAATTGGAAAAATGCCTATTAATCGTCTCGTTTGTATAACGCAAAAATCATTCAGCTCCGTATCTGTGCCCTTCGCATGGTCTTTGTAATATTTCCTTGCAGATCATTTCGGAGATTTTGAGAACCTTTGGGCCATACACAATGAGGAAGAAATCAGGTACTCATGTAAATTGCCGAGTAAACATGTAGAGGACATAATTTGAATTTCACTAATCCAAACGTACTATAACCAAATTTCGATTGCAACTTATTCTTGACGAAAAAGTAAGCAGGGTTTTTCATCGAGGCCGGTGTGAGAGGTTCTGGTCAAATCAAACCAAGCTTGCTTGAGCGGAAGCTAGGTGGATAAATGAATCCATATGAATATGTGAAAGAAACGAATTTAAGCCTTTATGAACGTAAACGTCTGAAGGTTCCGTGTGAGATCACCGACTGTATACAGTTGAAGACGCCGGATTCTTAGTACGCTTTCTGAACTTCACTCATGCGTAACTATGAGGTCTCCTCTGGAAGCAATTTGCCCATAATAACAATGTGTAATCAGATAAAGACTCGCGTTGTCTTAGTTGTAGCTAGAAAAAGCGGGTAATCGTACCACTAACGCCTTTAACCGTTGTTCTGGCTAGATATTGTGCGCGTATAATGTTTTTAAACTGTGTATTAAATGCACATTTTTCAGTGGGCTGTTACTAAAGTGGACGAGACTTGGTTACTTAGGCGTAACTTGAATTTGATTAATTTTGGTTTGTGATTATCAACTTAAGCGGCGTGAATTTATGTTTCGTATTCGACGGAGGCACACTTCGTTCATACTAACAGCTAGCCGTCCAAAGGAACTTTTATAGTATATATCTCTATATTAGATAATGTAAAGCACGAAACATTTGAGTATCAGAGAGATAGCTTCTAGTGGTTCCTTGAGCCTTCTGATACTTTCAAGAGAAACAATGAAGCTTGTTTACATTTCGGCACCCTGTTGTCTAAGTCATTTCTAGAACCGAATGATCCTTCCAAAAGATTTCGACCTAAGCTACTGTGATTATAGAATTTTATTTATCAAACGGATCGATAATCATCTGAATGGTAATAAATGATGCTTACTATGTGATTGTAATGTATTTGTTAATGTGTTTGCCTTCCTGTTAAAAATGGCCACATGATTGAGATGGGTAAACCGGGATACAAATTTGCTATACGCTACCGTTTATAAACTCTCATTAGCGCTCAGAAAATAAGACTGAGATTCCCCAGCTTTCTTTTAATAATACTAATAATAACTTATTTCACGTTTCGGTATTGTCCTGAAACTTAATTTCTACCCTATCTCTTTTTATAGGGCCTTAGAGTAATGTGAGAAGCAGTGATTTCTTGGTAAGTTGTATTTTAATCGCCTCCAAAGAAAGCGTCGTCAAGTAGAGTTGATGATGTTTACGACAAAATCGTTTAAGACAAAAGTTTGAAGCGTAACAAATATAAAACTGCCGTATCTTCATTTAACGTCTTTCCGATTATTATAGAGATACGTTATTACCTCTGTATTGAAGCATGCCCCGACCATCCCGGTACCTACGTTATATTATATTTGATAGAAAAATAAGCGGCCAAATAGCCCAATCTCTACTTGAAGGATTCGAGTTTAACACAAGAAACGTCCCTGAGGTGACATAAACAGGACCCGATCATCCATAGCATGAGTAAACAGGAGCTCAATATTTAATCGGCATTAGATATGACATTTAAACGCATTTGTGTTTCTCCCCTTGTGGGCGTTTGTTAATATTTACGACGGGCTTGCCAGTTTGTTTCCCGTCCGTCCATGTGGTTTAGAATTGGCAAGTGGTGTAATACCAATACCATTATTTCTTTACTGTTGAACCAAAGTGAAATAATTCCAGAATGCGAAAAAATTGCAGTCTTTCAGCGTGACATGTATTAGACCGACAATGACTTTTATCGCTAGAGGAATATTGTTGGGCCTGTGTCCTGTGCATGCTAAAGTCATTCGCGAGCGTGGCCTCGAGGTACAGAAATTACCACTTTAGCATTGACAGTCGCTGTGTGGTTGTCCGCCACGGCGGAACGTATAATCAGGACAATCAGAGTTGGGCCTCAGTAAAATTTAGTTATTGTTAGTTGACCAATGACTTGTGCTCGTCATTATATATTATAATATCATGATGCAGCAACGTCTAACCAGCGGGCATCTGCTGACAAAACCCATATGTACCAAGAAATTACAAAAAGCATTACCGCTTATCTTTTTACCTCCTTGGACGACCGCTGGGGCAATAAACGATACTTTCGCACTCATAACCGTTTCCTTTAAACATTGACCAATGGCTCATCTTGCTTGCCTAGAACCAAACCATAATCTGCATAGTACAAATAACACACACTTTTAGGAATATTGTCCTATGTTGAGGCTCTCGAATAGTCATAACGACAATTTGTGAGTCAAAACTTTATCGCCTTTTCATATGATGATTGATGCCAAAAAAACTTAAGAACATGTATTCAAGGCAGGCACATCAGGGGACAGGCTATCATATTCCTTTCTTTCCTCTCTAGTTGACATAGGCCAAACCGGCACTGTCGTACTTATCGAGTCTACTCAAACAATACCAGCTAGAATCAGCTCTCTAATAATAATCATTTAGGACCTTTCCAGCGAAAATGCATGCAGGACAATACTGTAATGATAGTCACAGCTTTAGTTCACTACAGTTGGTGTATCTTGAGCTGGTAACTTGTCCTAAAATTTTCCAACAAAACATTAGCAAATTTGCAATTGGTGGCAATTGGAAATTCAAGTAAATTTCGCTACGTTCTGCTAGTAATCGGCGAACGATAAAGCATCACTAAGGGTTCGCTAAAAGAATAAATACTGTTTCATGAGATTGTATCAGCCCATCTCGCGGGTAAGGTCTATTTATTTGGCCTGTTCGCACGCCGATTTCACCTGGCTTCAGGCTCGACTCTACAGATACACTTTAATGAATCATCGGCTGATAGTCAGCTCAAACTACAAATGTTTTTGGAATATATAGACGAAGAGCAGCTGAGATCTGGAGGAGGCGATCAGTCTGATTTTAAACATGGTCAATCCGCTTGAAGCCAATGCAGTCACTCCTGCGGACTATAATAGCATGGAGGAATGGCGCAGCTGAAAGTTCATATCGAACGGTAACTACTTGCTGAAGCTATATTTGTTTTGATTAAAATTCAATACTCGGATTAATCGCATGTTATCAGCTTGAACTGTCTTTGACTGTTAGTTGTAGTTTAACAGTCACAAGTGCCTTTCAACCGAGGCTGCCCGAGAACAGAATCTCCTGACTCTGGATACTCCTGAACTCTGACAGCGAATTTGGACCAGTTTGCTCCGTTTCGGCCGTGGTATATTTACATGATTTTATATCGTGTATTAAATGTGTAGCGTCAACCTTAGTCAAGCGCTATCTGCACGAGCTTATCGCAACAACAAGATGAAGATCTGTTTAAATGGACGAGTTACATGTAGCGCTGAAAATAAGAGAAGAATGATATGTATATTGGTTGTGCTTCCGCCCGCTAGCCTTTACGGCAAAGTCCTAAATATTATCACATAGGCCATATGCAGGTAGATAATTTCCCAGTACTGGCTTTGTTATTTTAATGGTGTCTTCTTGGCTGACCCCTGTTTCTGCAGGAACTATAAGTACATTGTATCCCAACATATTGACACTCGAATTCTTCACAAGCGCTTGATATATGCCGAACTTGTTATCACATTTCTGACTAAAAAGTCCAATAACGTTTTTCATGAAAAGCCTATATTGCCGTCAAATATCTTCTAGATAAAAAAAAAAAAGAAAAAGGCCTTGGTGGAAAATGCGGTAAGTTATTTGGTTAAATAAATCCATGACCGGCATGCCCAGCTTAAGCGCATTGAATAGCCTCAGACAATATTTACCTTGTAAGTTGTATGTTTATTCTAGCAGATATGACGTTTTTGACTTTTTTTTTTGAGATTTTTTTTTGAGATGAATAAGTAGCACAAAACAGGACGAAATTTTGTAGCGATCTTGCATATACAATAACAAGGATAGATACAATTTGCCAATATGCCTATAGTAAGTTGTTGTGTAATTGTCCCTATTTAACCACCAATACTATCTAAATGAAGCTTGTTTCTACAAGAAGTTCTCTGCAAAGCGTCAAATGGTATAGGGCACAGGCGTTATTTAATGCCTCATTTTTTATTTGAATCCAGAAAATGTATAAGGTATTAAACACTATTGTCCCAATTATAATCTTTATACGCACCTTATGCGAAGTGCCTTCTCCATATGGAACCTAAAAACTGTCTTTTACCATTTTATACATAATATCTGTACCAATTCAAAAAGAATGAATGACGTCTTCTACTAATAACTCGGGGTCACCCTTCGATTGATCTTCCTTTCCCGAGGCCAGAATCAGTCCTGCAGGCCGTACTCGCTGAAACCGTTAAAACGTCAATGTAGGCCTTGTTTACTAGGAC
The DNA here is from genome assembly GCF_002532875.2 of Varroa jacobsoni. Classification (NCBI taxonomy): domain Eukaryota; kingdom Metazoa; phylum Arthropoda; class Arachnida; order Mesostigmata; family Varroidae; genus Varroa; species Varroa jacobsoni. Next base: position 208,914 of record NW_019213744.1, read on the forward strand.
TGCGCATGTCAGTTAATTTACAATTTTCCAATACAGCCAACACAAGGCAATAGGTACTTTCTTTTTTTATTATAGTCTTTTCAATCGAAAAATAGCTAACGAACCTTTACTGATCTTTCAGAAGATGATACAAATTAAGGATGTTGCCTATTCACGTTGGAGACCCCCGATACGGGGCACGCTACCAAGCTTTATTATAGGTAAGTCTTGTCTTTTTTTCACGTTGTTTACAATTGCAAATTGGAATGACCCCGATATGTTGATTATATGGCAAGCCTTTTTAATCACCTTTGATTTCCATATAGAAGGATACTGAAGAACGTATCTATTTACCATTCTGTACAAAATCGTCTCGCGTCTGTAGCATGAGCGCTACTCAGAATTCAGCTGATTGCTTTGATCCTTTACAAACATAGTCTGTACACATCATCGCACAAATATCAACTATCTTACATTTAAAATTAGTGTTGTTATTTGTTTTTACGTCTGCTGCATTTCTTCCTATTGATATCGTTCTATTGTCAATTGCCTATTAAACATAGCATTTTTGTGACGATAATCGCATGACTACCTATTTTACAATACAGTGCTATAGATGTTAGCTTCTGCCTTCTTTATTGTTGCTCCGTATCAAACTCTATCATAAAGTCAGCGAGTCTACCTAAGCCGAATTAAATAGGTATATGAATAGATAAACGGAGAAGCTAATCAACTACGCCTGAGGGACACATGAAGGCTGCGAGGCTGAGCGTGCGTACCTAATGGTTTCGAGCGGTAGTGTTCAAAAGATTTCAGAGCCAGAAAGGTATAAGGTAGTTCAAGCCGAGAGTCTGCCAAGGAACAACTAATATATAACACACTATGGGAAACAAATTTTTGCGTATATATTTGCTGGTCAACTTTAATGAAAATATTTTTTTCCCACTCTGTTGTTACCTTCTACCTTTTGGTAACTGTCTAGTAACTTTATTAGTTTTGTTCGATATCCGCAACATTGCTTTCGACTCAAAATAATGCCTTTTTTTTTTAAGAAATTGTAAACTACGGTTCCACAGGCTTTTTGTATTGCTTATATCCTCCTAGCTATATTATCGATCCTTTCCCTCATTTGTATTCTCAGTCTAACTTCGTATGTGCTTTCGCTCAAGCCGCTCTTACCCGAAAAGTCCCCCACCCAAAAGCATGTCGGGGACGCGTAACGACACCGGATCGAATGCCGGGCGGCTGCCTTCTATATTGCGTCCAGGCTATTTGAGGTGTGGGCGTTCTTTATTAACATCGAATTCACATATGTCACTATAGACACAAATGACCTTTTCTGCAGTTCCCCACTGACTGTGAGTACCGCAGGCAATAATTTCTACATATTTCGGGATATATGAGGATAACACTCGGGAAAAATCTTCACCGATATCGGCAGATTTGTTCATTGGTTAGGATCAGCTCATCGATCCTACTAATTTGTAGAGCCTGAAACGCCTAATACAGTTGGATAGCCCCAGATCTACGCATTGACGAGCTCTGTATCAGTGAGGTTGTACTTTACAAATAATGCAAGAACGTCCTGTTAAAAAAACACAAATTCATCATTTATCTGCGAGTTGAGCATGACACATCGTCATGACTAGGAAAGTTTTAATCGTACATGAAACGGGCTAACTTTTCATGTCGAAATTGTAATAAATATGGTTTACTTAATTGTTAATGTGTTTTTATATTACACAAGCATTCTTATTTTACTAATAACGATCTGATATCATCTAAATATAAGTGAGCTTTGTACGAGGACACCAATATTATTGCTATTGTTTGTTTTAGGGACGGTGGTCGGCTTTTCAATGGCAATGTTTATTATCATGGTTATGGAAAAACCCATGCAACCAATTTCGTATGGACGATTTTTACAACTGCAACAGGCAATGTTGCAGCACCAGAACGGGCCACATCATGACGATTACGAAGATGCTGAACTTCTGCCGGGCGAAGATGTCAAAACCCAGAATTTTCACGATCACAAACAAACTTGTAAGCAACAACATGCATAACCATAGAACACGGATCTCCTATTGTAAACTGAATTGCGAGTGCTACTGTCTCATTAAATTGAGGTAATGAAGATGATGTGTTGATCTGGCCAGCTTATCTCCTGATAGGGCGCTCGGCCATCTAGATCTATAACAACCTGTACGTGTAGTATTTAATTTAATAAGCAAGATTTATTAAGTTCTTCGGTAAATATGTAATGATAAATCAGCTACAGGAGGCCGTGTTGAAAATACATAAGAAGAAGCAATGTCATAAGTGTTATATATATGAAGTGTTATAAGTGAAACGTTTGCAAGTGAAAACTGATTTGGCTTGGTCGAATATCGGTTAAATAATATAACCTAGCAAGCTGTAACGTGTCATGTACTTGTATAGTTAGAGTGTCCTTTATACGTTGCACCCATCACGATAGTTTCGAAGGCCAGGGTTAAAAGGATGTTGAAGTGTGACGGACACGTCCTGTGAGGTACATTAATTTGATAGAGAACTGAACTAACACGAAATTGAGAGTCACAATCGTAAAGCTCTCAAATTATTTTCCTTTTAATATATCTCTAGTAATATTCCAATGTAAACCGTATATATATATATATATATAATCACAATAAGAATTGTGAAAAGCTGTACCTACAAGGGTTCGTCTACCAAAGCTTCCCTATTCGTGCTGGTGTATTTTCTTGTTGCTTCTTAATCCCTTTGGGTTTCTTGCTCAGTTTTATTGGTAACTCGCGTATTACTTTTTGTGTATAGTACTACGCGGATGAATTTCCGAGGTTTTCCCTTAGCACAGTTGAGGCAGCTGGCATAAATTAGTCTGCTAAAAACAAACACACGGATGAAGCCAACATTGTGGTGTACTAATTATGAGTTAGCTAACTATTTACAATGATTGTGCTATTGTTGTTTTCAGATAGTGATGATCTCAGCGAAAAGGTACGGGTTCTTTGTTGGGTGATGACAAACCCCAAAACGCATTCGAGTAAAGCTAGGCATGTTCAGTTGACATGGGGTAAACGGTGCAATATATTACTGTTTATGTCGAGCCAAAAAGACAACAACCTGACCAATGTGGTGGCCCTGAAGATGGATGCCGAGGACCGAGAGCACCTATGGCAGAAGACTAAGCTTGCCTTTGAATACGTAAGTGATTATTTAGTTAGTTGAAAGTTTTTTAGTTCCGCCCAAAGTTATTCCGCTTTTTACAGTTACCAGCAGCGGTAAGGCTCTAGTGATGCCAAAGGGGTTGTTGTAATTGACTCTTTCGGGACTAAAGCTATACTAACCAACGATCCCATTTGTTTATTGGGACCAACCCGTAAACATTCTAAATGGGTCTCTCTCGTGAGCAGTTTGTGTAATTTTCCCTTTCGAGTTTAAACTGAGAAGCACATCAACCAATACTTTTGCTTAAATTCGACTGCTCTCTGTGAGCACACAGCTGTACACGAGGCGCAGAACACAATTTTGGACATGTCGCGCCGATTGATTCTGATTTCAAAGGCGCTTTTTCGCTCGGGATGACTTTATTTGCTTGATAACGGCCTGGTAGAACGAAAAGGTACTTCCATTAGCGCTGCTATTGTAACTGAAAGGTAAAATATACCAGACTCCATCGTAAGTAATAATTTACAACTCGTAGGGAAAGTGTAAAAGGTTGAGAAATGAATAGTTTACCGATGAAAAACACTGCTATGAAATCCTGAAGTTTATACTGGGAAAATTAGGTTTGCACATCTAAAAAGCGTGATAGCTACAGTATTTGAAAAGCAACAGAACTTTCTAACAAGGAAAAACTTATCGTTCGGCAAGACAACGCTCGGGCATACATAGCGGTAGTAACTAGGGTTACCGTTATACTGCTGCATGGTGAATCTTTGATGCACCCATCATATTCATCTGAATTCGCACCTTTCAACTATTATCAATTCTGAAGTTTTCCACGACCACAGGAGGCCTTGTCAAAGATGCCATGTTGTCTTTCTAAGCACCGCAATAGCAGTCCCTACAAACGAGGTATTAATTATTAAACGGCATTAACGCGGTATTCAATTGATAGCTGAGTCGTCTATATTTGAGGTAGACAGTTTCTGACAAATGAATTTTGCTAGACATCAGACTAAGCCATATTTCATATTATCAAAAAAGACTTTATGGTAGGCTTGTAAAAATTTTTTGTCGCCTTATACTTCCATCCCAGGGTGCATCGTTGCAAGGGGCCGGTTAGCGCTCTTGCAAATCGCTTTCAAAAGCATGACTAGGAAAAACGTAGTGCCTTTCAGGAGCCGTCTGTTTGTAACACGCGGCCTTTGTGGTTTCTTTAAAAAAATTTCTCATATCCGTACGTTATATTACACAACATTAAGAAGCGTAACATAGAAACGTAAAATGGAACTTCTCAAAAATGAAAATTTATGAATTCAACTAGACTTGTACGATCTTATGATATTTTATTGTTAAGCTGTATGTACGAAATGTTTGACCGCGACCAGGAAAGGTGGAAAATATAATTTGGAAGATTTAGGACTCAAAAAGGACTCATTAGTTTTAAAACCTCTTTTTGCTACGCGAATCGCGAAATCGCACCTGAAGTATTCCTTTTTATAGTCTATAATAATAGCAACTTTCGATTCACTGGACTGGATTTGGTATACAAAATCTTATTCGCTTTTGTTCGAATCTGATCTTCGTCGCCAGTATCGACCCACCGTTGAATTGACGAAGACAAACGGGCTGCGTTTTTTAGGCTGAAGATACTAGTTTTGGACTTAACAAGCCGCTGTTGAGTGCTATCAACAGCTGATAGAATGTCTAACGGCAGTGCCGGGCGCACAGTTCGAAAGCCATCAGCTATAAGGTCTTCGCCGCAAAGGCCAGATGGTAGCTTTTTCTATTTTGGTGAAAAATGAATAGACGTGTTGAAAAATGCTGTTTTCCGTTGCCCGACATACCTATCCGTAATGTACGGACTCTAGGTCGTCAAAGGGGCTAATTGGAAGTCGACACAAGTCCGTACTGAAGGTAACTAACCTGAAGAATGCCGGAGAACGACAGCAAGCAAAGAACAAGCTTTTCAGGTTTGACGCTAGGATGATTCGTCGCATACGTTAGATCTTCAAAGCAAGCAGACGGTAACCTCAAGTAAGAGCGGGCTGCATCAGAGTGTGCTGCTCGGCACTAATCGGTAGATGTGCTTCGCAAACGCTCCTATGCCTAAGCCGCACATGCAAATAGCCCTACACTTCACCACAGCCTGACTGTGATAAAAATTTGCGATTATCCATAACAGAAATTTAACCAAATTTTCGTTTTGTTGTCTTCACCAGACTTTGGGAACATCACAACGCAATCCAGCAGTTAGATCATACCCAGGATAAAAAAATATTATCCATTTGTCCAGATATAGCTAGCTGGCTAAAACGGCAATAATAACTAAAAGTGAAGTCTCATTTGAAAAGAGATGATGTAAACGACGATGCCCTTCGACGATTTTCATGTCGTCTATATTGGTTGCTTTTGCTCAAACGGCTTCGACCACTCAACTGACGCAGATTTTATCAACTTGTGTTCTTCAGCTCCTGTATATATTTAGCCTTCGTTGACGAAACACGTTTAACTTATCTTTGATATAGTGCAGTTACTCCACGTCCAGTCTCTGGTAGAATCCTTATATGGGAGCATTGTAAAAGTTCCATGAATTCCATGATACCGGGGTGCGTTACCATGTGGAAGTAAGGTCAGGTGAAACATGAACAGTTAATTCTTGTTGGCCTGATTTCTCTTAAGTCTGACAGAAGCTGCTGAACCTGGCGCCGTATTAGAGATCTGTAGAAGTACAGACAGATTCAACTGATGACATCACCATGACGATTCTGATGAAGTACCAAAATTTATCTTTACCTTCGATCAAACCGAAGCCATCCAATACGTCCGATAGGCTGTTCATGATGGACAACAATTAAGGTTCATCTTTAGCGCGTACGCAGTTCGGCTAACTTAAAAATATACTCATTTTACTGTAGACAAGCTAAAGACGAACGCCCAAAAAGTTTTATATGCACGTAACTTAGCAGCGGTACGCAAAGTAATTCGTTATCTAGAAGTTATCCTGCAACTCATTTAAATATGTACTAATTGTGCTGCTACGTATTGATATGTTTACATTTCTCGTGTCCACTTCTATCATAACCAATTGAGTATTTAAGCTAGCTCATGTTAAAATTGATTTTTGTATCAGATGATGCCTATCAAGTTTCTGATACAGACCTCATGCTAGCTATTTCTTAATGGGAACATGTCAAGAGGATTTGCCCTGAGTAAAGAAATAATGAAATCTAAAGGCCCTCTTACTTCCAAACTTGTTCATATCTTGTCGAGATTTTCCTTAGAACACCGAGAAAATAACCTTGTGGCATTCGAGCTCAATGATTTGCTGTTCGAGAACATGTTTCGTAAATTTCGTTTTCAGAGAGACGTCTACCTAGCATAGTCAGGCCTACCTATTCGGCTAATTAACATTGGTATGTATTTTAGGCGCGCCAACTCGTTCTCCTAGCGTGTGGGTCCTTCACAATCAGGCATCCGTTTTGAAGACAGCAAATGTGCTGACAGCCTTAAAATTTATATTAAGTGTCCATTCATTTTATGCGAACGACAGGGCGTGTAAATCTACATTTTTTCTTATATAAGATATTGCTCAGCCAAAGCAGTGTTAGCCTTTGTCTCTATTAAAGCTGAGATAGGTCTTAGAAAGGTCGACGATTGTAATGTTGAAGCGAGACGCCTCCATCGGTTACGTATGAATAAAATAGCTAGTGCATGAGTTTCTAAATGTGTTATTTGGATTTTAAGGGCTGTTGCGATCGATACCATAGGTAATTAACGCATTAAGTTGACCGATATTGACGTAATAATTAATTGGATTATTTACCGAACAGGTACACAAGCATTACCGGGATATGGCTGATTGGTTTCTCAAGGCTGACGACGACACATACGTGATTGTTGAGAACTTAAGGTACTTCTTATCGAGACAAAATACAACGAACCCAGTTTATTTTGGGCATAAGTTTAAAAGGCATGTCAAGGAAGGATACATGAGCGGCGGCGCCGGCTATGTCCTGTCAAAGGAAGCTCTTGATAGGTGCGGTGGTGTTCTAATTGCTTTACTTTTGCTAATTATATTCTGCATTTTAGCCTGTCAACCAGATCACCCATGTTCAAAATAAAGGCTTACATTTGCTATATATAGATCTATTCATTTGCTGTTTGTTTATAGTCAAATACCCTGTAATAGTGATCTTTTTTGTTGCAGCAAATTTCAATGAGATTTCCGTAACGGCTCCTCAGGCCAAATTCCGATTATGAGTAAATTGTCGGCGTTAGTCCCAGAACATCCAAATGTGACTGACGAAAATCATCAATCAGGTACAGGCTCCGTCGTTGTGATCGATGGCGAAGGCGATACTTTAACTCAGTTCTGTTCTTTGATTTGTTGAGATAGCAGATTTTTTTTTATCAAGATTGGCCTTATTCAGCCTGTCGCGCTCTTCACTCATGGCTATGGCTGAGCCCAAGCAGATGTAGATGTCTATGAAGCGGAAAAAAGTGGACGAGACACGTTCGTGGCTGGCCATTTGGCCTGTGGCCGGTGTTTGCCGACTGAGTAGGTGGCCGCCGTCAGCTCTTCCGTTTTTAGTGAAATCGATTACTATCGAGTGCCACAATTGTTTGTGGACCTGTTGCTGTTGCTGTCTGCCCTATCCGACTGTTGAAATATCTGAAGGTGCCCTTGTGTTCATGTGTATTTGTGCATATAGTGCGGATTGTACATTTATCCACAGGTTTTGTTATTTGTTCTCTATCCTTGTCTCTCAAGCATCTGCTATAGCTGCGGGCGAGCGGTTAACAAATATATGTACTCTACGTTGTAACAGACGGTACGCTTGATTCGTTCCTGGACGAAGCGGCGAAAAAAAAGCCAGTCAAAATGATGTACTGAATAGACAAGCAAGCGGATGCAATAGGTCGCAATTATTCGTGGCGCATCTAGAGAAACCCCATCGCTTATCATGCCACACTTCAAACAATAACAGGAGTAAGATGGCTTATAAAAGGATGTAATAGTGAAAAAATATATATTAATGTATATAATGGAGTCCATGTTCCATTGGATGTATCATATCGACTTTATGTCCCAAGAGGCACAAGAATACAAGGCATTTTTGGGTAAAGTCAACTCTTTCATCGACCAGCGCTGAACATGGATAAAAAATTCTAGTGGTCTTCAATTCCATAGGAAGGTCGAAATATTTTAACGATCCGTTTGGCTTATCAAGCAAACAGGTCATTGTTAAAAGTAACAAATATGTTTTAAAAAGAGTTTTCTAACGTCGCTTTTTACCAAATATTTCAGGTAGAACTGTACAACTTTTGGGTAGTTGTATTCACATACTTATAAATCTTGTTTAGTCGCCTCCGTCTGTTGCCCTTTCCTTTGACAGGTTTGCGGAGGGGCACAAAGATGCCTGTAGAAAGGATCCAGGCGGAGCCGAAGACGTCAATATGGGTGAATGCCTCGCGAAGCTCGGAGTGGAAGCTGGCAATTCTCGAGATCAGTTCGGCGGTGAGAGGTTCCTACCGCTGAGTGCTCCGGCGCACCTTACGGACGGGCTACCCAGCTGGTTCTGGAGCTATACAGCGTATAAACAGAACGGTGTAAGAAGTTTTTAGCCTGGCAGCTGCCATATTTTGTTTGTTATGTCTTTATTATGTGCTTTGTTACATTTTGAAGGCTGTAGCAACCGTGACTCTAGGAATGAAACTACATAGACGTAGATATAAAATCAGGCTTCCTGTTTACTTCAAACTCTTTGGGTTTGCATGTGACGACTATGTGCTATACCGTTTTGGCTCACTATGTAAAAGCAGTACATACATTCTACTCGCATAGTTTTGTTCTTGTATTTCGGTTTTGCCAGGGCGAAAAAAGTATAAGCGACTCGGTTATCTCGTTCCATTACACTGAGTCGACGATGATGCACGTGATAGACTTCATGCTTTATCACATACGGCCCTACGGAGTCTACGCATGGTACGAAAAGGAGCAAATAAAAAACGAACCCAATCGACCCTTTGATAAGGAGTCGTATTAGGCCAGCAGCGATTCTTCAATAGATTTGTCGAGTCTGGCTCCTTTATTCGCAGCTGCGGTAACACTTGCAATGAATTATAAACAGAGAACAAAAGTTGAGCTATATTCCTGAGGGAGCAACATATGGTTAGCGCCAGAATTTACGAGAACTTAAAACGTCTCGAACGATCAGCGAAGAACTATTCTACTCAAGGGCGTCCAAATTACACTTGCTGGTACATGTTGAAATGATTGATTATTGTAAAACCGGAAGTAAACTCAGCGTGTACTCACCAAATTCTGTTCCTTCGATCAGTAGAGGTTTGCTATCGCATAATACCACACAGGTGACCACGAAAAAGAAGGCTGTTGACTACGATATCATCGCAGTATTTATAGACGATAACCGAAAGGTAATAATTATTTATTTATTTATTATAGGATAACTTTTTTCGTACACCGTTTTACGTTTATATGAGCGTATATATTATCATATATAACATTACATTAAGCACAGATCGTACATTCTGCTGCTGAACGTACGTTTAATTCCTGTATACGTCGAACGTAATCTGTTGTAGGTTCTATATACAGCTAGAAGTTGGATAATCATACTCGAATGCCCATGTGTAATAGAGTGAAGAAATCAACGAAATACTCTCAGAATGAACAGCCGCTAAATGATAGTCCTATAGCGTTTTCCTTTGTTGATTAGAGGCAGGTGTGACGGTTGTAGATTTAGGGTTTAGGTACTACTATTAGCAACCTTGAATTTTTTCGTAAACTCTGTTTATGTCTCTTATTTGATAGTTTAATAGTAATAAAATAACCTTTGGTTTCAATTTAACGACGAATGAAATAGCATTATTAATCTCGATCCAAGCAAATACTACTAATCTCTAAACGTTCACGGCTTTGTAAGGTCTTTGTAAGGAACGGCTGTAGAGTGCTCGTTTCTGCCGGCCAACGACGCTGAGACGGTTCATTTCACTTTGCTGGCAGCGGTGGAATAGTTGGCGATATATCCAAATGCTCGGAAAAGTTACCTGAACGGCTGCGTGATTGGCAACTTCTTCGCGTTATATTCGACGAAAATAAACCCAAACGAAGCATTAAAAGGTACGAACTGCTTACGGAGGAATGGAGATTAGGTTATGAGGCAGGCGCGACAGTCGCACATGGTTTAACTTCAAGATCGTTGTAGGGGAGGCGTGGGGTAGCTTTAAGAGCTGTACGAACAGTTGCCCTCGGTAGAGGCCAACCCGTCAAAGATGTTGTTGCCGCTGCAGTAAGGACAGGGAGATGTTTGAACGGTCTACGCGCGTTAAACGGGCACTGATGAATAAGCTGTAGGTCAATCCGAAAATCAGCGTGTTCCTGGCAAATGTCGGAAAAACAGCATCGGTCGGCTTTTTTTTTTAAAAGCATCATCCTCGTACCCTGAATTAGTTCTAGAGGTCTAAGCTTACATGGCGGACAAGCTTAGCAACCGTTTCCGGAAGCTTACAGAGTTAGAAGAAATACCAGTTGCTGTCGTTGTTCTGGAAGAGGGCATGTCAGTGGCCTGAATTCGTGGGTAGGAGTTGAGGGCAGACAAGGCAAGACACCTAAGTGGCAGGCTACAGCTGTATTAACACTAAGTCTGGAAGGCCGTCTTTCGGGGGCACCGATATACGCCTGCCGTTGAAGAAAGCCTGTCTCAGTACATTGATCATTGAGGGTAGTCTTAGCCAATTATAGGTAAGGTGCGGTAATGCAAGTGTTCCAAAATATATAAAATCAATGCTTGCACCTTCATCGACGGTACATTGTATAAGTTTGAAGGGATCACGACCAGTCCTGCAAAAATCAGGTGAAGCATTGATGTTTGTAGCCTACCACAAAAACGTTAATAAAAACATAATCCGATTGATGGCGTGATGTTTTTCTGGCGGGGAGGTACGGGCTAAAGCACGTGAGTTCATACGGCGCGCGCCGTATTGCTGAAGAGAGCCGCTTCTACTTTGATGATCAGCGATTTGTAAATCTCGCACGTCAATCTCGCAAAGGTAAGCATCAATCTCTGTGAGCAGGGTAAATCTATAATCTCGCTGTAGACACTACCGTAAGGGGTATTTCGAACTATTAGTATGTCTCAATGGTGGAGCCTATTGCCGCAGCATCGACCAGTGCATCCCCCGTCGCTCGCAAATCTGTCGGCTTGGATGAGCTGTGATAGATCGTGCCTCTGGATAAGCGCACGAAAAAACTATTTAAAGGTCTAGGTCAACGTAAAGTTACTGGGCGCCACAAAATAGTGACAGCTGGATAAGGACATTCCGTCGGATAAAAACTGTAATATGGGCATATAATATTAATTAATAAAGAAATCCGTCAGCTGCCAGCCAACGCTAAATCTAAGGCGGTTTCATTGAATATAAATGAGTTCTCTGCGTTACAACCGGGCCACCTATATATATATATATATATATATGGGTTATTTATAATACTTTAAGGTGCCCTACGGAAACGTCTGGAAAACGGAGTTGCGTAAGTTATAATGAGGTTGTGTCTTTTAGGACGACATCACGTTAATATTTCGTTTATGCAAAACCAGAAATTGCGAGAAATTCATCTACAATTTACTCCGATATTCACGTAGAGCGTTAGCTAAGTTGACAGAGGTAAAAATTTTAAAAAATAATGGATGCGTCAGTGAGTTGACGGCTACATCAGAACGTAGTGGGTAACGGGCTAAACCCGAGGGATACATGGTGATCTGGACTCGAATCTAGACGCATATGTTTCGTTTTGTGCTGACAGTTCGTTGTCTGATGGAGTGCCGAACGGGAGTAGCATTCGAAACAATGTTGCCATATTATGTTTATAGAACAGCGAGTCAAAAGGGATAGCACCGTTTTGGTCTGGTTTGGGATAAGTTCTATTAGATCTTCTAATATATTAGTCGTATGGCAGCGAAACTACGTTTTGCTTGGACCCTACAATGCATTATTTGTTCGAACTATACCTAGTCATTGTCGTCTGCTAAAGATATACGTGTCAGTTTGTGCTTAGTACTGCACGTGTCAACAACAACAAAGTGAATGCGAAGGGTAACACCAATGGCTTTGTTTCATGGAGGCACGCCTTTCGTTAACCGGAGTTGCGTCACTTATGCAACTGTAGCTGGGAAAAAAAAGTAGTAGCAAACTAGTAGTACGACAAGTGTGATCAACGTCATGTATCGGCTTGATAACCTAACAACACATTGAGAAGCTAACAAGTTTTTTGCTAAGCGCCAGATGGTTTTTTTTCCCCCACTAAAAATGATTTAGAATAAATCGATAATGAGACTTAGTCAGCAAAAATAGATGATCGTTTTGGAATTATTACAGTTTTAGCGGAGCACTAACCGATATATATATATATATATATATATATATATATATATATTCGCTAGGCAAGTAGAGCTAAGTTAAAAAGGCATAGAAAGTCTCTTCGGGCGGAACCTGGCGCGTGTTAGAGACTTCTGCTTCCCAAAAGTAGAACAATCCAGTCAAGGTACTAATTTGAGTAGAAACTGAATCGTCAGCTGACGAAGAAGACCTGCCTCTACCACCTACTGAGAGAATGCCAGAGCTTTCTATAATAAGCAAACGTTTCGAACGGTGAGTCAAAATAGAATTCTTTAGTTAAATAAAGCATATCGGCGCTTATGAATTTCTATATTGTATCCATGCGGTATACGAAAACTCGAGCAATGGCGACTACGTAAAAAACAATTACGCACCTACGAAGCAGAAAATGTGCCCGCAGAATGTAATAAATAACTTAGTTTATTTTTATAAGTTATTAGTAACTTATAAAAATAATGAAGTACTAAACGAAGAGATAATGAAATGTACTAACTGACCACGTGTTTCTGTGAAAAAGATACTACGGATAACCTGACTGCGCTTCTCGTAATATTTATTAGACAGTTTTTTTTTATCCCGCATTGAAAACCTGAGTTTCGCGAGTGTATTTTTCTCTTCCTGATTCTACATAACCTGAATGATTGCGTGGTGGTTCAAATCTCTGTTTTTATTTACTGTTTGTTTAGCGAAATCAAAATTTACGTAGCTGCATGTATAGCTTACATGAATAATTAATAAATCTTTTTGCTTTTCCTTTTTCCGAATCTAATCACATTATAACGTTGTCCATACGAACGAACGCATAGGTAGAACGACAAATTCACGATACTTAATGTTACATCGGATACATGTCTGTTATAACATACGCAAGCATAGACAGTGTAATAGAAACACTTCGTTTTGATGAAACCCCGATATCTAAACTCACTATTTGAAAATAGAAATAGTTTACGTCTAGCTTTAGCTCCTACGTTCATTGACGAGGAGTGAAAAAGAATACAGTTTAGTACTAATGAGAGATCGATATTTTACGACCCTTTAGAATTCCTTTAATAAAAATCAAGAAGGATACTTTTCGATTCGAGCAAAACAAGCCGTTTCTTAGAAAATTATAGAAAGGAGAAATTGATACGGATACCTTATTATTAAATTTAGAGAACATTCTTCTAGAATCTAGAGGTTAACTTAGATTCAAGAACTATCCTACTGTATGCTAGTAAACTGTAATAATGTAACTTGAAAAGTAGCTTACGTTATGCATTAATTAATGAGGTAATTCAGCGTGGACGCACGTAATTAGCAAGGAAAAAAGTACACACGTCTCGAATATACTTTTCAGAAATTGAAATTTTCACAACAAGAGTAAATTTTCGTTTTTGAAGACATCATAAAAATCCATTTTTTGCACAGTAGTGTACATTTGACCACAAGTAAAGCATATCGTTGCGCTATTTCTGCCAGGCTATAGCTCTCTGGGCCATTTGAATTCCTTGCTACACTTACCAATATTTGACCCTCATTATTTTCTGATGTATTCATCGTAGAACTTTTACCTATGGTTGGATTTAAGGACACTTCGTAGGATATATCGTAGATTTTTTTACAATTATTCTAAGAAAACATACTACAAGGATTTATGTAGATCTCACGGGAGGTCCCCGAAAAGATTAGAATTTGAATATATCTCTCAATATTAAACATTCTGGAGATTAACATTTTTCAGAAATTATTATATTTTTAAGGTATAGTTACTTTTTTGGATAATTTGCCAAAATAGCGAACCTTATGTAGAGTAGTAGGATAGGTCTAATTCTAATACAATGATAGTTAAGCATCGTATGGACATAGCGAAACATGCTAAATCACTCGAAAAACATCGATTTTAGACAAGTGTGAAATTCTCACAACTTGAAGTTCAAAGGCACTTTCAAATTATATAACACGGTAGATCCAGCACTGGTTTCGTTAACAAATGTGCCGTAAATTTGGCCATAAATTGTAATTTCAGCGTTTTTCTTGAAACTTTACGGTTTTTTGTTTAGCCGAATATGGTCCTGTAGGATAAGGCTGAACTAAGCCTTTATTTAGACACGTTTGTTCACTACTAATAAACTTGACAACGACAATCTGTTTAGAGTGTATCCAAAACGCAAGAAAACGTATTTTGAAAAATCATCGCATCGAAGACCAATCCGTGGTAGGCCAAAAAGAGGGCCTAACTAGGTACGAACACTGTGCCGTTGAGAACAATAACATCCTAAATTATTTGAAGTGCCCGCGAACTACGTGGTTCAAAACCAAGCAAAGGAAATGATCGAGATTCTTTTTTTGAGAGCCACTTCAGATCGTATAACAATACTACTATGCAGGAACGAGGGGTTTGAATAAATTGGAAGACAAAGGAAGAACAGTAGCTCGATTGGTTATTCCTCTTTTTGTTAGGCACGTCCTTCGGCAAATCCTACAGTGAAACTCGTCGAAGATTTTATGACAGTCTACAGTGGTCCACAGCGAACGAGAAAAGTAGAAACGATCGCCTAGCTTTCTGTAATTCTGACAGGGTTAATGAAAATGATGTAAAATGTATTTCCAGGTTAGAGGACTTTGTTTAACAATGCTTAAATAAAAACTACCTTTTCCGGTAGCCATTTTAAACGAAATAACACATTTCTCAGTAACTAAGTGCCCTTTAAAAACAAGTAAAATCAATGTCCGTTGCTAGTAGTGTTATTTACCATACGTCCATAAGCTTCACGTCGTCTCGCGGCCGCAGGTTAAGTGATATAGGAATCGCGTCGACTAGTTCGATACGATAAACTTTTTCCTGAGAATAACGAACGAGAAGCAAAGGACATATTGCTCCCCTTGTATTGTGTGCGCTATGTCCTGCAGCTCGCCTCTTTGGTCGTCTATTTGCGTTCTGCCTTGGTGATTCTTTTTGCACCCGTGCGCAGTCCGCTGTTGTGCGTGGGCAAGGTCTATTAGCAGTAGCACATATGCCTGTTCGGGCTCCTGTGAAGGCGCCAGCTAAGTTGCGCGCGCGTTCCGCGATGAAGCCGCTGCCGGCGACGCCCCGGAAATGAGAAAGCGTACCCGGACCGGTACTTTGTCCTTATGGCACTTTCTCTCTTGCTACACATGTGGACGGCTTCTTGTGCTGCTGAAGCGGCTATTCCGCCATTACTTTCACCAGTTAATAGTACGATACAAATACAACTGCCATAGACATTAGGGCTCGCCTAGCTTTGTTCAGGCGAGGTGTTAGCAGCTGGCGTGATACGTCCATGATACGCCGGCCGTATTTAGTGTTGCAGTCAACTGACGGAGTTAACAACAGATACAAAGAGAAACTACTGGGGTGAGGGTTGCTCTCAGTCTCAATTATGTTTGAGAGCAATGAAGTCGGTGTCGTTCTCGCAGGGCGCCTCCGCGAGTCGACGCCGTTTGCGATAGTAATCCTAACATTGAGGCGGTTGCAACCCTGTAGAACCTGCGACGGACCGTGGCCACCCATTCTTTGTCCGTTCCAACAGGAACTCGTTCTGAAAAAAGGATTTCTTGCTGTACCGGTCGGCTCTCACAAGATCTCTCATTTTGTCGAACCTGATCTCTAATTACGAGAGTTTTGCTACCGACTCGTCGACTAATCTATCCACGCAGCCTTCTCCCGACCTTCAAACGCCCGCTTGCCAGGCCAAGTGGTGAAGAGTGTTGAGAACTACTAACCAACAGTCGTCTCTGGTTAGACCAGAGGGCAAGATAGCATAGCCAAAGAAACACTCTATGGGACGCGGCTGGAGGTTAGTTTCGAGCTTCGAAGTCATGATCCATGAGCAAAGCACCAAAGCAGGGGAGAAGGGAAGGGGCTACGCAGGGAGCGCGTAATATAGACGACGAGGTTGCTGCAGACAACGGCGCTGCGGAGACAGGGCAAGCAAAAAGAGGTTTAGGTATGTACGGGGCTGAGCTGCCGCAGCTACAAAAGTATATATAGAAGCCTTAGGGGGTCTTTGCGCATCAACCGGCCGGCCCACCGGGAAGACGAACAGCCGAGGAGTAGAAAGCACGAATTGGGGCTGCAAGGGGGTTCCAATCCTATTAAGCTTTGATTAGTAAATATTTCCTTTGAGCCACGACAGTGGCCGCGGCAATTGGTAGCACTGTCATCTGCCGTCAGAGCTGCTCTTCTCTAACGAGGTTTTCTTTCTCGCAGCGGGAACGGCGGCGCCCTCGCCGGATCCGCCAAAATCAATGTCCTTGAGCTAGCGAATTCTCGGCAAGTAAGAGATGCGGAGCAGGCAAAAGGGGGGTGAATTGGGATGGGTTGTAAAAGGGGCATGTGCATGTAATTAAGGCAAACAGGTTCACTTTTCGGCACGTACGTACACCATCACTCTCAGCGAACCGGGGCTCTCGTTTAGATTGCCGATGAACGCAGCCAACCGACCGACGAAAGGAAATATTCTAAGGAGCTGCAGCCACTGCAACGGCTCTCGTGGCAGTGGCAGTAAGCGAAGCAAAGGAAAAGAGCCGAAAAGAAGGAAGGCGCTTCCAAGATTATCCCTGAGGAACACGCCAAAGCACCGGGACTAACAAATGGGCGAAGGAGGCGAGCGAAACATTTTTCCGAGCTTCTTTTAATTTTGCTGGTGTTTCACAGTCGCACACCGCGATCTACTAGCAGCGACTACCGCTGCCACTTCTGCTATCAGTCTCTTGCCATCTATGTTTCTCGCGAACGACGGAATCACTAAACGAAACCAGGCTGTTTGTTCGACCGGTCATATCTGAAATGGGGCCCGTCGACCTTGAGCTCTAAGATAGGCCCGTCTACCTATTGACCGCCTACTGGTGACATCCAGTCACCCTATGGCCCACCTCGACCTGACATAGGGAACTTGATTTTCACATATTCAAGATCTAGGCGTCCTGTTGCGGTATAAATACAACCTGGACTTGAATCTACACCCCACATCGGCCATTTTCCCGCATGTTTATAAAGAAAAAAACAGAGAAAAAGATCAAGTGAGGACCACTTGAAGGCCATAGGCTAACGAGGATAAAAGCAGTGAGGAAGCGGGACAGGTAAGCGAGGAGTGAGCGAAAAAGGAGACTGAAAAGGATCGAACCGACCTAAATGAATTTTTTTAAAATTAATTTCGCAAATCATATATTACCTAAGCGTGTGTGAGGGGAAAACGAGATCAAACAGTTTAAAACAAGACATACAGATGACGACGTCAAAAGTACATACAGCTGGGGGTTCAAAAGGTTCTATTTTTTTGGTTCAGAAATAAATTAGTTAGGTAACTTTTACCTGTTGAATTTCATCAGTGATATCCACGAATGCGCATAAATGATTACTTAGTATTTCTGCCTATTCCGTATCGTAACATTGTCGTGAGTGTGCCACGTATTGAACGCTCCATGAACGAATATAATCAAGCATGCACGTAATTCTGTATGAACTAAAAGAAAGATCCCGAACATATCTGTATGAAGGGGGAATGCAAGAAGGTAAACATTCTCACGCAACAAAGCTTTCGGGGCAAAAGTAAAGTATGATACAACCGATGTACATACCTGTACCAAGCCAAGTTATTAGTTGCTATAACAGTATGACACAGGCAGACAACGAAATCGTACATAGTTAGTCAACGAAGCGGCTTACATATTTGTGGCCTATACAGTGCTCTTCTCGTCAGTAAAGGTGGTGGATGTTTTATAATAGTCTTGTTTGTATGCCCCAGGCAACCCCCATCCCTGAACCGTATAAATATAATAATAAAGTAAATTACAATAAGTAAATACAAGCATAGTTTTACTTTCTGCAACAATACATTAAGCTAAACCTAGCCCGGGAGCCGCTGGGTGTGGTGAGCAACCAGTGCATCATTCGCCTTTGCATACTGCCATCCATCCCTCTGTAAGCGTCAACGATGTAACAGTTTCAAGACAATATTATACTGTTAGCAATATTTCATAAACAAAAACCGAAAGATAAAGCAAGCTTAAAAACGAGGGCAACCTGGGAGGCATATGCTCTTCAGCTTTTAAGAACATAGACTGTAGAAGAAGCTATGGTTGTATTTTCCCTATAGCAGCAAGATTCCGCCATTGACAAAAACGACATGTTCAGCAAGAAAATGACGCTTTCCGAGAGTACGCAATGAGCGAAATCAAAAACCTTTCCATAAGCGTGGTACAAAGGGTCAACAAAAGTTTTCGCCAAGCTAGATATCTGTAAGGGTCCCTATAGAACATAAAAGAAGGTTTAACGGCTCATTGAACGCATCTAACTAGCTAAATGGAGAAAGAGCGCTAAGATATCGCTAACAACCCATCGGTGTTTCTACAGTTCGGTGTTTCTTCCACTGCGATTCCCTATCTGTGCTCAAACTTCATTGCTAATTTTGCGGCGATGCATGACATGAACCAGATGCCGTCGTTGCGTAGGCGTTCGTTCTACATATGCACACGAATATTTCAAGCCTTCCGATCGGGTCTACATTAGTATTGCTCCAGATGACAAACCTCCAGTGCGAAACAGATGTACACATGATCCGATTCAAATGTCTGTTCATTCTGTAGGCGGGCACGTTGAATTTTAAAAATTTAGATTGAACAACATACCCAACTGTGGGATCGTGTGAACTAACTAAGAATACATAGGGCTGCGTGTGTGTGTGTGTGTAGGCAGACACGGGAACACTTGACGAAATTTGTTAAGTTTTTTAATTACATTTGTTTTACTAGATGCACACGTAATCAGCCCAGATTCTGCAAAACAGAAGTCTCAAAGACAGTTGATTAAGGAGGCAATGTTCGGATGGTTAGTTAGCATTGCTTAATGACCGGCCCTCGAAACAAAGCTTAAGCTCGTGAGGTCGCTCTACATTAGAAATCTACGGAAGTTAGCAATACGGTTGTAGCGAGGCGCAAACTACTGCGTAATTAACTAATTTAAAAAAAAAAAAAAAAAAACGTGAATATTTAGAGATAAAAGAAAAGAAGAACAAAGCAGAGCAAAGTGATAGCTTCCTTCAGAACTATACGAATACCCGAATGGTCCGTCAATGCGAATTATGTAAATTAACTATTATAACTACAAATTATATAAATTATGTAAATAATTGCACGCAAAGTAATGAAGACCAGCTAGTATAATTACTGAGACATGTTTAAAAAATAATTACAAGCAATTCCAACCTATAAATTGATACAAAATGACCCACGCAATGCTTTTATGCATCTCGTGGGTCGAAATGACATCGACGAAGTCTATGACTGACTGAGCGAACGATACGATCGTTACCCATATTATTCTGCCGTTTCTTTGTGGTGATCTATATACCGAGGTTGGATATTTTGACTCGCTTGTGAGGCCGCGTCGGGGTCGAGTATACTGGCACTAACCATCAGCCGACATCTCACCCTTCTCAAAACGAGCGAGCCCCATACGGCAGCCCTGATCAACCAGCAGTAGTATACATCTCACTTACTGCAGTTACAGCAGCGTTGCCGGTTCGCATTGGGCCGACAGCGACATTATTGGAAAAGCATTAACCGCTATCGTTGGCCGGAAAAGTGTATAGGCGCCATGCACAGCCCGTTGTCCCACGTCATGAGAACACAGCCCGGTGGGACAGCAGATGAACAAAAAATAACTATTTTACTTTGGTGCCGTTGATGTTCACGCAATTACTGGCCTATGGCTAGCTATAGTTAGCTAGGTTAGAGTGATCAGAAATTTGCTGATGATACGTCTCTCCCCTGACTCGGGCGATTATGGCCTGCCACGCCTTTCGCTTCCATCGCTGAACAAGTCAAGTAGCTCCGGGAGGGCGGTAGCCGTACGAACAACAACAGCACAAGCAACAGTGATGGGCGGACCATTCAGCTACGCTTCATCTATCCTCAATACCGCAAGACCTGGCACTGCCTTTTCCCTCTTGCTATAGCAGACAGCGCAGCTTGTAACCAGATGCACTGATTGGGCTGTTCTACTAATCTGTTTTGTTTAGATAACGTACAACGGATTTAACCATTGTCTATAAAATCATTTAAAGCTGCAATAATGCAACGTCAATCTCGCGAGGCAGCTCAAAGACTCCACTGCCGTATGTTGCAGGTTCAAGAACCTAAGTTATATCGATTACTTATTTATTTATTCTTTAACTCAGTGTAAAGTACTATCGCCTACACTGCTTGTCAGTAATCTTTAAAAAAATATCGATAAAATGTATATATGCCACAACGACAACTAGCGAGTACTTCCGGGATATATCCAACAGCCAAAAAAACTATTCGATGTTTCTCATCTATCGCTATCTGAAATATTTAGCATAAATCTAATGAGTCACGGGGACGAAGTTCATTTCAGCGCAAAAGGCAAAAAATATTTTGACGTAAGTATTATCTACATATCGCTGTTCAACGCTAAACTGGCTGGAAAGCTGTTAACACACTGCCACCTCAAAAATAACAACCAGATAGTTCTGCAGCGAAGTCATTGACTATCAACAGGTGTAATTGGTCCCGGTAACTCATCACGAGTAAAAATGAAGTAGGTTGTTTTCGTCCTTAGTTCCTAAGTGACATACAACGGTACATCAGATAATGATTGTAGACTAGGCGAAACATTCAAATGGACACAATCATAAATAATTTTAATGGAACTCGAGCGTTTAGCTTGGCAGCTCTCAATCACCGTTAACATGACGAAATTTAGCTCATTACGAGTTTTTAGGTTATGAAAATGAAAGGCTGCACCCTCTAGCATGTATCTGTAGCGATCTGTAGCAACCCTCTGTAGCAATGTATATATTAAAAAACATTTGAGAGCACCTTTATTCTGAAGCTTCGCTCGTGCATGATAATGGTTTCTGATGGTATATACTTATACCACCACGACGTGGTACGGTGCTTCGACTATATATCCTTATTGCCTCACTGTTGTCTTGTATTTCAGCCTTAACGGCTATTTTATCCAGAGTGCTAGGCACATGTGCCTCAGTAGGTTTCACTTCCAACTAAACGTCGTGGGGTAGTTTCCTTCGTTAGTGCCCCCGGATGTCTTTAACCGATTATTTGAGTATGAACTAAAATAAAGTAGACCCATTATAATGTTTTGCTACTCTGCTTGAGTAACGATTAAAGCTTGTTAGCTAAATCAAAACGTATGTTTTCACTATTTGCTAGAAGTTGCTTGGATTGTATGTCCAGTTAAGTATGTGCGGTGTCCTAAAGGGTCCGTTTGCTTGTCCAAAACATGCCTAAGCGTACCAATAAGTGCCAGCTTCATCTTGTGACAAAAAGAATCGGTGCCACTTAAGATATGCAAATCTGAGCAGGACTAATTGCCAAACCGTAAAGACATATGAATATACCGACCTATTTCTGTGAATCCTATGGTACGACAGAGGTGCATCCCACCAAAATTGAGGTCTAGTTATATATTCGTGACTCAGGTATTAATACTTCGCACAACTGAAGGTTGCCTATCCGATTTCGTATAGGCTTATTGAAACCCCCATAAAATTATAACATTAATATACGCGCATCAGCCTTCGCGCAAGCACAAGGGGCGTGTGGGTTGCGGAAGTATATGCAAGGCCTTAATGGAACTCACCATTGCAGTCGCTAATTCAGAAGCAGCTGATCGAAAATAACAGGTGCATTGAATCGGATACGTCCCGCGTCAAATGAGCGTGTCGAGCACGGTGGTGCGGAAGCTTCAGTATCATGGATGCTTGTAGCAATGTGTAGTACATATGTATGTATGCATAAACGTATAATAAGTCTTTTGACGGGAGGTATACTTCGATCGACGCTATTCGTTCTCGTTGAAGCTGTTACGCCTCACAGTTGAAAAGATGGCAAAGGCAGACAAGCGTAAAATACACCTTTCAAGTAATTCTCTATATGTGCGTGTATGTGCACCACCAGACACATCGATAATAGTAATAATGAACTACCCAAAGAAGAAAAAACCATTGAGAACCGAATGGTATAATCGCAGAGTGTGTTGTGTTCCTTTTTATAGATTATCAAGTTTTGCTATCTTATATAAATAAAATAAACACTCTTATATAACTACCCACAATTGATTTCACGGAAACCTTATAAATACCCTATCCATGATATTGTTCCCTTTGCGCGGTCCAATCTATACTCATAATTATCATAATGTTTCTTTTAATTATAATATTTTATCTTGTTCTACAGTCATTGCATTTTTAAGGCTAATACGGGTTTCTGCCTTGCAGGCTATGGAACATGATTGCATTTCTGAAAATAGTTTAATATACTTTACTTTCATCACAATCATTTTCCATATATATATATATATATATATAACTCTACGGACACATCTACAGTGTTAAATATTTCTGGACGAGAAGCTTGCCAGCTAATTTCGGTTCTCATGAAGTTATCTCACTGTTATATATGTTGTTATCTTAATTATGTTTTTTTATCACAATTCTTGTTGTGCTACAATTGCAGACTATAGTGTTGTCCGCATATAGCTCCCAAGCCGACCGTAGCCTTAAAAAACTGTTAATTGTAGCTTCAAGATCACCTGATAGATTGATCTACGGTCAAGTGAGGATAGCCACTACCACTCACGCCGTATGATCCTATGAAGCTTAAAACAAAAAAGCACGCAATCGTTAGCGGTTAACGGACGCTTTATACAACCCAGTCCAATTCTGGCCCATTGTTGCTCAACGCATAGATATTAGCCACGGCGACATACGATGTTAAAGCCCCATTTTTTTTTTTTTTTTCGGTCTCTAGCAGTGGAACCCGTCGTAAGGCAGAGATTTACACAGCCCAAAACGTCGTTAGTGGCGTCGGGTCGATTTCGTGTAATCTGAACTTGTCTGTCACTCAATAAATATGCAAGGCTCCGTTAGTATAGCGATGCCCAGTCTAAATCTGCTAGCTGACTATCGGCGAAAACCATTTTCATAAATTCACAAGAAAACACAACATGCCATGCTCCAGTGCAGTTAAATGATATTGTTTTCAGTCGAATTTTGCACAAGCTAGGTTCATCAGTTAACAGACGAGCTAAGTGGGCTGGCCGAGAAACACCTCAGTCCTTTAGGCTTCTGAACCTTTTCCCCTGACGTGTACTCCAACTGGTACATATCCCTGAGACGGAAAAACTCACCTAAGTAGCTGGGGCTGGTCAATAATATGACCATTCGTACAGCTATGCGGCAGATCATACTTGTAATAACGGTAGACTAGATTTTTCCATCGAAATGTGCCCAAGCCTATATGCGAAGATTTCAAAGATTCTGGGTTAATTTCGTTGGCACGCTCGTAACTGCATGTCAGTTTAATAAGGTTAACGTTAGAACAATTAACTGAATCAAAAAAATTAAACTTGAAGGCTAAAATAGATTACTGGGAAATTTCAAAATGTAGATAACTTTCAAAATGAAAGGAATATTGATTCTGTTTATTATTTTAATTGGTCCGTAAGCCAGACTTTGCCCCTCTTTTTACACAGGGGGTCGTAGTTCTAATATTTAAGATGCTCCATTTTGAAGAGATTTAAAAGAAGTTCGTATTCGAAGGTTTTAGGTACGCCATTTCGACCCTAATGGAATTCATTTTGCTAAACGGGTTTGAAGACGGTTCCTTAAATGCCCATACGCTAAACGATTCTAATAGCACTTTGAGTCCGGCCCACTCTTAGCAATATTTACGCTTAGTGTCTCCATGTGAAACCTAGTACTGGATAACGTCGACAAAGGCCAAGTTTATTGTCTACTTTTTAGGCCCTGCAATATTATCTACTAAAAAAAAGGAACACCGTGGAAGCTCATCTACGACTGTCCGAATTTATTCACAAATGTACACGTTATCAATTCCAAGCCAAATTACCAGCCGTGTCCGTAGGCAGGGGCAGCAAGGGCAACCGGGGCCTTAGCAATAATGGGAGCGGCAGCGTAGGCCACAGGGGCGGCGGCAACAATGGGAGCCTTGGCAACTATAGGAGCAGCATAGGCACGGCTCTCATAACGCACAGAAGTTGCAATCGGGGCTTTGGCAACAACAGGGGCGGCATAGGCTACGGGAGCAGCAGCCACTACTGGAGCCTTAGCAACGATGGGAGCGGCACCGTAGGCAGCATAAGGGGCGGCAGCGACCGGAGCGGCAATAGCTGGAGCGGCGTATCCTCCGTAGAGGCCACCAGCGTGGGCGGCGCCAACCATAGCAATGACAGCAAGGACGGTGAACATTTTTATTCAACGTTATATTTTTCTGTCTGTTCAACGAGACTTGACTCTGAAATTCATATAGCTGGCTTATATATGAATCTCGTTGGCCACCGCCTGACCAGCTTGCTAGCCGGAAATCGTACGTACCAGAAAGTCAGCGGGGGCTATGGATGGATGGCAAGAGCTACCGCGTCATCGCACACCGCTTGTGTATTCAACGAACAAGATGACGAAGCTTTCGTTGAATGAATCGGTAAATTTCTGCCGTCCGCCATTAAGTCATGCTGCTGACGTTCATGTTGTGCTCAACATAAATATGTATATATATAATTGTATTTGATGAATAATTGCGTATGTGTACACTTTTAAAACTAGCCAGTATTACATGTGTTTGTAATTTATCGATGGATGTCTGTGGATGACGGCGTCCGGGACGGTAGTTTTCTACATGATTTTGGCTTCTATGGACGATTGTTTTATGATAGTCTTGAACTTAGTCCAACACGTTTGCACATGGCACCACTCCATATGCTTTGAAGGCGCTTATTTTTATTAACTGTTTAATAACTGTAAAATACGCTTTGCACAAAGAATAAATATTCAAAATTTCGGTAAAAAACAGTCAAAGTTTAGGTAAAACCTACAGAGAAAGAAAAAAATACCGAAACTGCTATGACATTTAGGTCTAGATTTACCTTACCGAGTGGCGACCTTTTAGTTATATTTGTTTGGTACTGATTTTCATATAAGTAGCGTAATATAAGTCTTATATAGCCAAGCCTGGAAACCGCGACGGTTAACCTGCGAACCAAAAACCTACTCTATCAAAATGATGATTACAAATGTAATATATAGTATAGGTTTTGCTCTACACGGTTTTATTTGGGTTTAATATATATATATATATATATATATGTGTGTGCAAGCACATAACTGATACGAATATATGCACCCTGTGCTTCTTAAAGTCAAAACCGGGGTCCGTTTGAGGAGTCTTTTGTGCACTGCTTGGAAAGATGGCGTCCAGGTACGCAGTATACCCCTGAAGGTGAATTTGTATTGTCTACGTAAAACTGAGGTGAATTCAGCCAAAACACTACGAATTTGTTCCATATGTTTTCGACGACGTGTTTTTAAAGATGTCTAGAAAAAAGAAGCGGCATTTCGGTTGCTACTATACCGACTACAAACTAACCCACAATTAAGCCAAAATAGGGACGCAGATAGTATTAAAATGAGATGGTTGAGAAAAACCGGTTTCCGATCTTTCGCGGTACACAGTTGGATGGACATGTTGCATCCTTGTTAATTTCCCGTATGCGTGCACCTCCCGTATACTATTACTACTCCTAAAAACAGGTAACCTCCGTGCAGTAAGATATTTTATGACGTTTCATATGAGAAAGTTTACTAAAAAATTAACAGTCTTTCACGTCAATAGAGGAGTATAGTAGAGTACCGGATATATCGGTCCGTGAGACGCAAAGAGTAGAATTAGCCAACGATGTGTCTTCATATGTACGTTCTTTTAAAAATGCTCCAACTGTCAGCCTTGTCACTAGAGCTAGTTCGATCATAGATATTTCGCTTGTATGGCCATATTATCAAGTTATATAAATAAAGTTATAATTTCTAGCTAAGTTTGAACTCGTTGTTTGCGTTTAAGGAAAATAACGGTACTTAGAAATGATAAAAAGTAATTGGGCACGGCTCTCGAATTTAAGTGACCTGCTGAGAGGGATAACCAAGTACCAATGGGCTATAGAATATAATGTGTTGTTACCATTATATATACAGCAAGTTAAGTACATTATGAGTGGGCGATATATAGCTATCATTGACATATTTGTTGGACTTCAAAGAGAATTTGCCCGTGATACTTATGTTGCTTACTCAACCGTAAAATTAGACTCATACCGATTTCGCTTTAGAATTGCCGTATAGTGCTTCTTTAAACACTCGTGACGTCCTGTCTGGCTATTCCTCGTATTCATCGGCTTACCTAGTAGTCTCCAAATTACTTCAGGGCATCATATAGAAAAGATTAGTCTCGTTAACTCTAAAAATTGTGTAGAATTATGCAATACTCTTCAGGCGCTACGAACAGATTTGGTATTCCGATTTCGCACAAACTTACATAAAATGATTAACTAAATATCTTGTTTTTAATTGTAACTCTTTTACCGGGCATATAGAATAATACATCCAAAAGAACGTTGCCCCATTCAACATCAATTCAGTAAAATAGTATTTTTGTATGTGTATAAGAAGGGAAACAAGATTACAAGCCGAACTTCCCTCCAGGTAAACCCTACACGCACCAATATCTCAAAACGTTACGCTTTACATTCAAATCCATTTATTAACAAGTTAATACACCTTTATCTGTTTCTATAGAATCTTTATGGGCGGTTCGCAAGCGTAAGTTCCGTACGCGAAAAGCACGGTCACGACAGCACCGTTGGACATAACGGAAACAGCGTACGACCTGGGCTCGTAAGTGGTAGAGTGGATCATCGGAGCCTTAGCATCGACCGGGACAACAGAAGCAAGGGGAGCCGCGGTGACACCCGTAACCTTAGCGACGACTGGAACAGCGTGTGCTACACGAGCAGCATGAGCTGGGCCGGCGTACCCATCGTAAAAACCAGCTTTGGCGGTATGAAAATAGCATATATGGCGAAGGTCTTCGAAATAGTCGTAGCTTCGAGGAGATGCGCCGAATTTTGACTCTCAGTAGGATATCTATTGTAATATCCGCTGACGAGACGTGTCTGAGTTGAGCGATGAAAGCGAAACAAAAACCCGTTGGTTCTTCCCAATCTCCTGATCTCTGCAAGAAAAAATAGTGGCGATACTCATTATGATATGTTTCGCTCTAGCTAACAAAGTGAATAACGAGGAAGCGACGCGAAGTAAGAAAATTATTGCTCGAGTCGCTTAGCTTCTCAAAATATAATGATAGACTATGACGAAGGAAACTCGTATGTGGCCGGAGCACTTCATAATTGTATGCTTGGTCCGCTGATGCAATAGCGCTCGCGGGAGTTTTGGCAACTCATACATGCCTGTTTGTTGCTTTTGCCGTCATTTCTGCAGTCTATCTATTATCATATACTGCCATTTTCGATCCCGGCAGCTTGATGTAATTTTCAGACTGGCTGCAAGTGTGCCTGGTTGCCGATGCAATCGTCTGGACCCGTGTGCGTGTGTATATGTATATGTTGAAACATGCGTCAGCTCGCTGACTATCCAGAAACGAGCGATTTGATATCGGCTTTAGCTTTGCTCGGAAAGGCGGCTTCAGTAGCTCGAAAAAACAGGCCCAGCCGCCTTCGGCGCTTTTGTTGCTGGTTCCGTACCCACCAAAGGTCCCCACGGAGACCCCCGATCCCCACCTCGAAGGAACACATTGCATAGACACAGGCATACATTGGCTATTCAGAAATAACGATGACGATGAAGCTACCGCCGACGAAAACAACGACAGTGACAGAAATCACTATTATAGAAACGAGCATACATTCATTCACTTCTGTGCGCCACGCTGAAATACTATCGATCGAATGAAATGAAATAAGATGGACTCTCAATAGAATGGTCAAGCGGCAGATATTTTTATCAACCTGTAAAAATTATAAACCTATCATATATGATACTATACGACGAGCACGCTTGACCCTAAGCGCTGACGATAACCTAAAGGCCGGGTTAGTGTTAACAAGTAAACTTAAAGCTAAGCTGGAATTAATTTCCATCCAAACATTCACATGGTAAGCAAACAAAGGTTCATCCTCGTTCATGCTCGTGTATAAAATAGTATAAAGAAATTTTTACCAAATAAATACAGAGGAAGCGCCTGATTTGCAAGAGTTACCTTTATGGAGGTAATTCTAACGAGATTCTAAAGTTTAACGAAAACATGAACAGTTTTTATGAGAAGTAGGTATTTACCTGTAACTTGCAACAAAACTATAAATATTGGCAATTTTCTAAATCTTTCTTTATTGGATGGCTGAAATGTTTCTTACTGACTACGGCTGTTGGTTCGAGACTGCGTGTCGGTATCTGTTGTTCTCTGCGGCCATCAGCATCGCAGCAGAAAGACTACGAAACATATACTTTGTAAGAGAACAGTTAGTTTTTTTTTAAACTTAGCTAGTGATGATTCCTATAATTACAAGACTACTATTAAATGAATGCACGATATTATATTGCATGATAATCTTTTCGAAGCACGCGTATTTTATCACAATTGAACACGATCCAACTTACTGTTGTTAACCTTCTAGAACAGTTGTAACAAGTAATATATAATAATGTTTCATTACAAGCCTACTATTATATATACATATATATATATATATATATATATATATAGATTGCAGTTTTAGGATTTCGTTATGCGTTAAAAGTACTTTATATGTAGGATTGGAAAGTTTGGCCTGTTGTCGCTTCTCTAGCTCCACTAGACACTGTTACGGTATCGACAGGACGGATTTCAATTGTATATCAACAATTTTTTTTCGGTACATGCATGCTGATAATGAAACTGTACAAGAACAACGCCTGCATATAAGAGAACATTTAATAAAGTTTACGAACGTATGTATATGTAAAATTTTCTAGGCCTTCGTATGCTCGTGCACTAATGAAGTCCTACGAAGGCTGTTTGGCTAGCAATAAAAGATCATAATTTATTCTTACGTTTCTGCAGGTACGATTCGATCATAAAGAAGAAAGACTTCGCTTTTGCCATTCCCCCTAAAGTAGATACATGCGTGCCCCATCACCCATTCCTATTCAAAATGAGACAAACAGAAAATAAATCGCTTGAATTTGCGAGGGTATTTATGTTTCAGGTATTACTTGGCGACAGCTATATATAACGCGACGGTGTTCGGGCATATAATGACAACCACCCATGAACTATAAAATCGTACAGGCGCCTCTTAAAAATAGTTTGTATAAAAAAAATACAACGTATATGTTTGTATACGTTTTTGCTGATCCCACTTTTCAGCGTGGCTCTTTTATAAGCAGTAATTAATGCCAACAGAAGACAGAGACAAACATTTTTTTTTGCTTCGCCACAATTCTTCGTGAGAGGCAGGCGATGTCAAAAATAGCATCTAATTATACCATACAAAACAGCCTGTGTTTAATTGCTTTCTCGGTCTTTTTTGGACACTTCCAAGGCGCAATTCTAGGACACTATCCTATTCATTAGCTCGAAGATAGTTGTCAATTAATCGTTTTCATCCACCCTTAGAGAACGTTGCACGGTATTTAATAAGTTCAAACAGCTTTCTGTTACTGCGGTTCGTCAACTGAACCCCAACTCGTAGCAAGCGGTTACCGTTATATGTATCTTATGCTGTCGTCCGGAAACGCTCTTCTTGCATCCGTTGATACGCCTAAGCGCAAAAGCACAACGCGACGGCCAAATGGCCAAACAGTAGCAATGGAATAGAATAGCAGGCCGCCGCGGTGCTATTACAAAAAATAAAATGCGATTCGAACATCCATCCGGGGTTCGGATGGGCTGAGTCGGGGATTGACTGCTGAAACGTACATGTAGTTTCGGAGGAAGTCCGACACTCTATGGACGTTCGGGCTACTGGGGGTTTACTACTACATATGCCACCGGTACCACTAGCTCCACTTGGAGGATGGCAGAGTGAGAAGTCTTGGCATTTCTGAGGTAGCGACGTTTGAAACAGTCCAGAAGCAGTGGATTTTTCTGGGATGGGCCAAGGGCGCGTCTATATATGAGCATGATGGGTGCTGCGGGCAGGAGCTGAGGGAATTTTGAAAACACTTCGAACCGCCACCGCCACGTTCCCGCTTTGCTCCTACTGATGAGGCATTCCGCTCACGTTTCATCGCCGAAAAGTTGCCACACAACCCCTCACAAACAAAGGCGCACACGTACACATACATGCAGGCTGGCAACGGGAAATTAACGGGAATAATATCGGAGACCAAGCAAAAGGAGGTAGATTTCTGGACGTATTGAACGTTGGGCTATAAAATCCCCTTCCTCACTTGGCTTGGACTTCGTTTGCACCGCCATGACAACAACTAGCCTCGGGAACCCGGCTCAACACCCGCGCTCGCTTGTTTGTCAGGCCTGATTGGAAATCAATCTCCATGGTTTGATTAGCCAAGCTTTGCAGATTAGGACCGGTGAGTTTTACAGGTTGCGTCGAGTTGCTGTCGTCGAAGTTTTGGGTCGGTGGAGTGCGGATGGGGAAATGCGGGTCGAGAAAAAGTGTAGGGCAGGACTTCTTTGTAAAGCCACTTCTTTTAGTTTCTCTATCGTTCCTCTCTTTTAGTTTCGTATATCGTGTCGTGGATGTACTAGCGTGGGTGCACAGATCGACATGTTCCGAAGTAAAAACCAGACCGAGAAAGCAAGTGAACCTCGAGGCTAGACATGAAACAAACACAGCAGCTGCAGGTCTACTTCAACGGTGGGTAGACAACAGGGCGGCCATCATGCGCGTTGCCTGCTGAATGATGAATAGTGACGAACGAAGGTCAAAACAAAAACGTCAGAGTTGAAAAAATTCAGCTGCGAAACGACAGAATGCCACTTAAAAGCAATACAATAACTAAGCAAGTGCCTCATTGACTTTCGTTGCCGGGAGTTCAGTTCCTAATGCATCTATTTTAGACGTAATACTTCAGTAGCTTTATGTAAGTGTACGCGTGACAAAATAAGCAGGTACACAGGAAGAGGCTACGGAAAACGAAATTAAAAAAGAAATTCAGGGGGTCGTTACGGGGTATAGTAACAGGGCTTTAGATCGGCTAAAGCTACGGTAGGACGTCGTTCGAAGTATACGAGCGTATCGCTAAAAAGTTGTTTACTAATTCGATCTCGACTGTTCGACCTCACTCGGGCAATTATTTTTTACACCATACATACGGGTAATATGGGACAAATTAAAACCTGTGTTCCAGCAATTGAAGGCCACAATCATTTATGAGATTTTTGCCCCGAATACAATTGAAGTTCTGAATTTATTTTCATAAGAACAAGTTCCGAACCACTTCAATATACAACGTTGAATACAGGGTACCATATATATATATATATATATATATTCAAATTAATTGGTCTTTGCCCTACATTCGGACCATCTATATACCTGGCTATATATAACCGAATAGCCTTCCGTTAAAAGAGGACAACAATTTACTCCAAATTAATAAAGTACCTTAGAAACTACACCACAGTCGCAAATGAAGATACAATGCGCATAAAAAAGAAAACCACTCGGTTCGGTTTTCATCATATTTACTTCGACAACTGTAAATATTAGAGCTTGTCCAAATTAAGTAACAAGCAGACATAAAATCAAGGACTATGGAGACTAATTCAATTTCATGATGTTTATTTACTTTGTTATTAATGACCTTATAACTAGTGTAGTACCTAATCATGATGTTGCAATACGGTAAATTTTTATTATAATTTGGTATATTACGTAACTTTGTAAAGTCTGGACAAAGCGAAAAAAGGGGCGAAAATGCGAGAGAAACAAATAGCTTTCAGAAGTTCATTTTGTTAGTGTCTGGGTCGATGCTACAAAACAACCAGGCAACAACTTACTTACTCTCGCGAGACAGAAAAGCAGTAAATTGAACGGCTCGAAAACCGCGGTTGGCTTTCACCTATCGCCGTTGTCATCGACGGAACGACTGACCAGCTCATCAGGGCAAACGGCAATCACTTAAAAAAAAGAGAGTTATTTGGAGCTGATCTTTGGAGTTGATCTGTGCATTTTGTAGAGGCCTGTTAGTTGCCCTAACAGTTCATTGAAAATCTAGTCAACGGTTGGATATCGTACGAGATATTGCTCGCTTACACAGAACATAGTGTTATTATTCCTAACACATAGAGAAAATAGTTCGTTAGTTACCTAGATCAAGATCGTACATCGGAACGAGTAAATGCACATTAGTTATGGTAAGTTTTATACGGCCCTTTAATAAAAAACAAATGCCGATCCATACAGTAAGTGTTTGTTTTTAATTCCGAGGCAGCAAATGGCGTAACACTTGTGTCGAATATCGAAAGGCTAAACCAGTTACCAGTAGCACCTGCTGTTCTCAGCTTGTTTGTTTAAGGTGTTTATGGTAAAATAGTATCCATATTTTACGAAAACGCAGAATTTTATGAACGGAGACCACTAGAAATCTCTATCTAGCGCCTCCTAGTCGTTGCTAAGACGCGAAGTACTTTATGTCGCTGGCACCACTGAATCAATCAAATCAGGCGCTGTCTCCGATACGCCACTGGGACGTGAAGGAAAGCATACTACCGAACGATTGCGATCAGTTTTTTGAAGAGAAAGAGGGGGAAAGGTTGAGAGGTGAACTGAAGAACGTACAGATAGTCAGTTATACATGACGACTATTGGGGTATTGTAGACGGAGAACTACTTCTATTTCATCGATTTTCATGTGTTAATATTCTCTAAAGAAGCTTGTGCTTCGGTACCTTTCTGAAAGATCAGAACACTTAGAAACGTTGTTGCCGAGAGACTTGAGCTAAACGTAAGGCAGCTGTCCTCGATCATCGTATATATTTACTTTTTAATCAGATATGTTAGGGATTAGCAGCACCGCAAAGGTCCTGATCATAGACGTAAAAATTCGCATAGTGACGACAGTCAATCAGCGTACGGTGATAGTTAGTCCATCTGTGTCGTTTGGTCGCTTTCATTCGTTTCGATTTATTTATGTTCTGTTATTGGCGTAGTTTTTTTTTCGCAATAAAGTTTTCCACGGCATCGATTCATTTGCTAATTCCATACAAATCAAGCACGAACGTTCCTCATCTTTTCAGCTGGCCGTTTCGTAAACCGCAGAACTACTCTAATGCAGCCGATAGAATACGCTGTTCCGTAACCGTCGCTATCTAAATGTCAGAACTCAATAGTTAGACGCGGGCTTCGTCCTTTAAATCTATTCTATTGAAATGTTGTGAACAGGAGCTGACCCCGCACACTGAAATGACCCCACAGGATCAATAAGCTTACGATATGAAGACTGCTCATGCACAAGTGGTAGCGATAACGCAGTTTGAACAATCTTTTTCTATAAAGTCGTAGGATGCTGCTGCGTTCGTATAACAATAGGTCGCCACAAATATCCTGAGTTTACGTTGTTTGTCTAGACAATACACGCTATAAGTCGGCATAAATTTATTTCTGCAATCGAACGTCAATCTGCTTCTTCGTTTCAATTTTTTGTATATTTTATTGAATTATTTTTGCACCAAAGCTTGAACACCTAGGTGCAGCTGTTATTAGTTACGAGCTAAATGTGACGACGTTACAGAATTACAATCGGCAATGAGGAACGTGAGGTATTAATAGACACTTCACGTACAATACGTATGAGTATTTAAACAGAACTTGGCCAGAGTAAATTAAAAAGATAATTATTCATGGTCATACGTTTAGGGCAGACTAAGCATCTACGTTACCTCATCTTTTCATCCGGTAACGCTAGAATGCGTGAAGCATAAAGCTATTGCAAATGAAATAGATAAGAGGTTGTTAGGGGTTATTAGTACAAATACATCGGAGTAACCTGTTGAAAGGTAGCTTGAAGATGATAACTTTGAACGCACCAATTAATTAATATAATAGTTGTTATAGGTACCGCTGTGCTATAGAATCTTAAAGGTAGTAGTGCTTTTACACATGGTCAGAGGCAGTCGAGGTTTCTCTTAAACAGTACGTAAGGTTTTTAGAACTGTAATGCAATCATATGGCAGCCGATTTAACCTAAGCATGTTCGATCGTGCTATTAACCCTAAATCTAGTCTATACATAGCCTATAGCCTGAAAACGGTCTGTATTGAATTGCCACAGGCCTTGTTCACTGACCCCATTTCTGCTTTAAAAGATTCCCGTCCACTTATCAACTGTAGTTTCCGTTTTTACTCTAGACTACAAGAATATATATACAAAATAAAACGAACAATCAGCAGTAGTATTTTTCCAATGGTGCGAAAATGTCTGCGTATATTTACTTTTCTAGGCATTCTTAAAAAAGAAAATTTCCACAGTTTGAATGACAATGACTTTAGTTTTTATCTGAATATAATCAATAATTAAATTGCGGAAAAATACATAAGTTTTTCCTTTACTATAGATGTTTAGAATTGTCACTGGACTGGTCAACGCATTACTCATCACGGTGGATTATTGCTTCATCAACTTAAACAAACATTGTTATGGGGCATTCTGGCTTAATTGGGTCTTTTTAACTTTCTAGTGCCGGCTTTCTGGCGGAGACTTCATCTTTAAGGTACCCAGAAAAAAGGTCCATTGGCGTTAAATCTGGAGAATCGGCAGGGCATTCGCTCGCGCAGGGCGCCGTTGTCCAGTATAGCTGAAGTATAGAAGACTCTCATTAAGACATGCCCTTACACTACGGTGATATGGTGCAGATGCTTTGTTCTGTTTGCCAGAAGTTCTCCCGAATACATCATTTTTCGTCAGTAAATTCAAGTGACGGGCACCAATTAAAAAAATTATCCAATTTTACGAAAATTTACATGGTTTTTTTGCGTAACATATATATTTACAGTGTCCTGTAGTGAATCGGGCGGCTTAAAGCGTTTCAAATAATTTTTTTTCCCAAAAATTGTTCACATTTACCGTTCATAAACGGACCATCTTCATTCATAGCATTTACTATTGCTAAAATGTAACATTTCTATTTACAGTGTCTTCAAATGTGATAGACACTCAATTTGCTAATGCCAGCCTCCCAGTTTTCTAAATTACATATTTTTTTACATGTTTCGATATAGATTTACTGTACACTTGCTTGCTGCAGAAACTCGTTGACGTTGTTAGTCTCCCGAAGTTTTATCTGTAAATAACCTGAGCAGTTCAATCTTTTTCAAAATTAATTTTAGCCGTTGAATTATCTCGTAAGCGGATCTGCTTTAAGCTCGCTGCCATAGTTCTTCTAAAATTCTGCCACGTTTTCGTATAGATATGTCCCTTTTTGTTTCGAAGCGGATCTTGATCCAATTGAGTACATCCTGAAAATAAAAAAGACCAATGATCCCTGTTGGTCATCTTCAGTCTAAATAGTGGCTTTGCATCGTACTGTATATTCGCTGCAAAATAATTTTTAAAGAACGTAATATCTGCAAATTTAGCGAGCGGTATTTTTTCCTGACTATTAAAAGTAGTACCACGTGTCCTTTGTGCTACTGGCTGCGATAGTATAGTGACATCGAACTCTTCCAGAATATTCTAATTTATTTAGATAGTGCCTTGTTTGCGCGGTCAATTAGTGCTCGATACTTTATTTTATCCAACATGAAACGGATTGATCCAGAAATACAGCCAGAAACCAGCACGCGATGCATGCACATGCCGACGACGACGACGGCGGCGGCGGCGGCGGCGGCGGCGGCGGCGGCGGCGGCGGCGGCGAATAATTTTGTAATGCGTTTAAAGTTGAAACGTTTACACTCGAACTTATACGAAAAACACTATTCTGTCCGATGCTAACTTAAATACTTCCAAATAGTCCTTACGCTACAAGTCCCGCGACCATACACTCAACGAAACACTAGTTTGTTACCAACTGAACAACTCTTAATATTAAGTTCGATAATCATCCCAACTATGGTGCCATATTTGATTGTTATAGTGTAAACGAACGAGGGCCCATCACTCTGCCTAGACTTCAAAGACAAATTGTTACAAGTTGAAATACGTATATTAATATACATAACGTATATTTTTTTTTTCTATAAAACTCAACGACGATAATAATAATAAAACGACGAATCTGTGGTCGGCGGTCAAGATCAAGACAGAAGTGAGTGATCTGCTATTTAAAGCAAAGACTATTGCCGAGCGATGAAACCGATGATCATTCGTTCTCCCATTGGCATTGCGTGCAAGGGAGCCTGCAGGCTCTTTCCGGACAACTGCGTCTGAAACGATATCGCTCTATAAATTATTGCCTGGCATTTAATTGGAGATTATTATAAGTGGGCAAAACGAACTGTAGAGTGCGTTGACAACGGGTAATATAAACGTATACAAACAAGCGTGAATAAGCTTGTGTATTACGGCAAAAAAAAAAGGGCCGCGCAATATGTATCGACCGGCATAGAATACCGAAGTCGACACTCGATTTATAAATGATTTACTGCTCGATAATTGAACAACAAGGCATATCTGCTAATTCATTTATAGTTGTAAAAACCCTTTGTTTGAAAATACAGTAAGTTTGACTTTACACTTTTTTACTATGACACACTTATATTTATTTCTCTATAGGTAATATTTGCCAATAGGGTGATGTTTATTTGTCCACCGTTTCCTTCCCTTTATGAAATTCATCGTTGTTCTAGATTTAATTGTGTTCAACCTTCATATTCAATCTTTTGATAAAACAACCCATTTCGATGAAAACATCGGGTGTATAATGAATACGTCTGTATTCCGCTAAATGATTCCATTCAGCTACTATTTGCCTTATCGGTAACTTCTGATACCGGTCCGTGGCTAGAAGGTTGGTACAACAAAGTAATTGCGCACCTAAGAGGTATACGATTCAAGGCCCTGTTGGCAAAGGTGAAAATCTAAGAATTGCACCCATTAAATAAAAATGCGCAATATACTTTCTCGGTGATTTATATACAGACTGTTTATTTTCTAAACAGTTCTCGGTCTACGAAGCGCGAAAGTGCTGCAAACGTATTCTAGACGTAAAAATATTCACTCGACTAATTCGTGTGCATTTCAACACGCTCGTCACGATCACTACAAAAACAAACGCTTTAAAATGCGCGGGTACCGATACTTTGACTCTTCGTTAATATTTTTTTTTTTTTTTTTTTTTTAATATTTCCTTATTAAGCATTACGAGTTGCAGTTTTGTTTATCGGAAGAAATTTTCGCTCGTTAGCAAAGGAACGTTTCTTCGTGTGTAGTTTCTTGCGTACCATCAATCACGCCCACAAAATATATGTCATTTATTATATATTTATGTTGATCTCAATTCTACTAGTTAAGTACGAGTTCAATTAAAGATTTTTCACGAGTTTTTATATCATACAAAAATCGTCCTATTTCTATTATTTGTCCTTATTTTTCTTACTAGGACAAACGGGCTTTCTTAAGCCTGCATACTCTTAGCACTTTGCCACAACTACACACAAGACTCAATTGACGAGCTTAATGGATACTATTGAATGAACGTCTCTCCGGCTTAGTAGCATTAACATTTATGAGCTAGGCGATTAGAATGACGAGGACTATTCTAAAGGCCGAAAAAAGGATTACAATTTTTCCTATCTATTAGATGCACGCTTAAGAAAAGCAAAATCATAATGTACCGGAATGATTGATTTCTCCGTCAAAACTTTCCCCTTAAGTCTTACCAGCAATATGTTTTGCGATTCGCTAATGTATATCTGACATGCTACAACGCTTGCAGTAAGATATAGAATGGCGGAACCGCATTTTTAATAATTCACTGGCCATCGATGGGCTTAATCTTCTGCACCCATCTAACTTATAGTTACGCGTGCTTAAGTAATCTTCATCGCGTACTGGCACTAGTTTGTGAAGTAATGCTTGCTTATCCTACTAGGGCTGAATATCTCAAGTTCTACAGTCATGTATACCATCATGACCATAAAAGACTAGAGTACTGTTATCGACTGAAAATTATGCGCATCTTTTCCGGTTTACGTTTCGCCCAACTTGAAAGTAAAGGACACACATTTTATGAGGTCTTCGCTCAAACTAAGTCAGTTATTTTGAAACACGTTTGCCCTAATTAAGATGCTTACTTAACTACTAAGGTTGAAATTAATGCTAAGAGAGTCAATTGGGATTCCCGTACTCATTTAAACAACAATTCTCTTTGATATTATCAAATTGTTCGAGGTTGTATAACTTTAGATTGATGTACCTGTACTGATACCACAAGTAGTAAGTAGAAAAGTGCCTTAATCAGATTCTGTAACCGATACCCTGTAATCTTAGCCCTGGTCCAACCCACGAAATCACTATAAACCAAAATCTCGTTTAACACACTTCGTATGATAGACAACACTTCGGTTAGTCCGTATAGGCTTCACGAAGAAGATTTAACCAAGCTGTGGTTTCTACAAGATGAAACTTCCAATTTAATGTTATTTGCATGCGTAGAGAATAATAATTTCTGTGATATCAAAAGTAAGTCATTAATATTCAAGATATTGATCGATAATGTCGAATTAGATATGTCTGAATTTTGTGTAGCCCCTCAGGGTCAAGTGGCAAAGTAATTGATAGTATATACTGCGACTCTTTTAATCAGAAAGGAGAACAACATCGGAGCGTTCCAGGATCCAACATCGAAGGCCCCAATATTTAGCGTTGATCTGAAGCTTCCGTATACGACTAAATTTAATTCATGTCGTTTTAGCCTTTTACATGTTTTAAGTTGAGTAATTGGTGTTCATAAATCATTATTATTATTAGACAGAAATCGATTTGCTCATATAAAAAGTAAGTAAGGCGGTTAACTAGAACTAACGAGAATTGTAATACGGCTGTTGGTAAGCTTCCAGAACGGGTGCCTCTGGGCAGTGCATGTGGAAATTATGTGAAATCTACGTATCGTTTAACACATGGCAAGCTGTTGTCACGCTTGTATGCTGCAATGACTTTAACGAGGAAAGAGTCATCATTCGCCAGAACTTTAGTAACCTTTAACGATGTCGACTTATTGCCACGAGGCTGACAGCTGTTTTTACACGTATTTGTTTATGAAAGAGCCGCGGGATTTTCAAATACCGTACACTTTACATTGCATGATAGATCAGTCTACCTGTGCGTCGATGGCGGATGACTTTTGTATTAGTGACGGTGTCGAGGAAAATGTGTTTACGTTGACACCGACAGGATGGTCGCTATCAGAGAAACGACAAGACGTAACACTGGCTGGCATCAGATAACTTTACTAGCTCACTATTTTGATTGCTGTTCGGCTGACCTTTCTTCCCCTGTCAGATGTTACAACGTCGACATCTTCTGGCAGATCTGCATTTCGTCATAGTACAGAAGACACAGTTTCTACAAATCAAGTCTTTTAAAGCCGCAGAAATACTTCATAATGCTTAGAATATGCAGGATGCAATAAACGTTTAAGCAACGTGCTTTATGGCTTTTCGTTCAGTTTACTTAAATTTTCCAAGAGATGCTTTTTGGTTTCAATAGAACCTAACCATTTATTTTTTTGACAGCTAAATCCTCAAGCTTGTCATACTGTACAAAATATTAATTACTTAAATAATTATCACTATATGCTTTGCTACCTTCATCGATATATCTTGAATTGAAAGAAACTCGAAATACGGTTACTGTTATTCATTATATAATTGGAAAAATGGCAATACTTTCCACGAATATGCCAATCACACAATGCAAAAGTTAGACAGTTCATATTCCATGTTGAACATAGATAATTACTTGACAATCCGTTATATTTATATATGTAATATAATTGTATATGTACATAATTAACTGGATTAAATTAGTGCATAAACAATTCCTTTCTTGTTCCACCTGTTGTTTTTGGTTTCCTGATCGTCAAACGATAGCATAATAAAGCCCTTTCTTTAACAAGGTCCTTCAAATCGTATAACTTTAATAAAAATACTTATCCCAATTTCGGATTCCGAGGACGGATGTGCTGAACGGCAAAAAGTGCAGTTCCGACACCGCTCGTTAGTTTCTTACAAAGATCAGTCATGAGCCCATCTGAGCGTTTTTTTAGGAGAACAGAATCGTTAGCTAAAGCTGCACTTTCTAGCAATGGAGTCGTCACCATACGCGGGTCAAATACTTGAAATGGTCGCCACAACTTTTTTGCCGCTGATCAAGTATGTGGCATCAAACGTGTGTGTCAAAAAAGGCTGACTCTCGCTATTTTGGAACTCGAAGTAAAAATGGCGTTCTCAAATCTATATATGTACGATGAGCAATGACTACCCTGTGGAGTTTTGAGGAAACTTTTGAACAGTACACTATGTAACAGGCGAGTCACAAACCGCAAAAGCGAACCAGTGTATAAGAATGCACCACGTCTAACGCTTGTCCAACGACCCAACAACTTAACCCATTAAAGAATCTTTTTCCCGAGGAGATTACGATCATTATCTATCGCCACACGAATGCAAACAATAATAGCACAATTTTCACCGAATGTAAACTTTGAAATATTTATTTAGATATGACGATCCGCTAGATCCACAAAGAGTGCTTTTATATTATATTGGTTGGAGGAAAGTACTATATTTATTAAATGGTTTAAAGCAACTACTGCCGTTCTGATTTTGGCTTGCGTAGCCCGTGCTAAAGAGATCTACGAACGATACGCTACCCGTTTTTGTCGATGTTGTTTCCTTCATTTAAAGGTCTTTTTTTTTGTGGACGCTCCTCTAGTGACCCCCTCCCCCACCCTTAAGCCCAGCCTAAGGCTTCAAGCAAAAGCAATTCACCCAACCCCGACCCTTAAGCCCAACCTGAAGCCTCAAGCAAAGGCTTGTCATAAAACTCTTTTTTTAAATACAGGCGTCAGACCTATCATATGTTCCGTATTGGACTGCTTGTCCTCTTATTTCGGCGGAGTTCGCAAAACAGAATTGTCTAGCTATTTGAGATTAGAAATGCTCGCGAACAGTTTGTAGCTAGTTATTATGTTTACCATTTTGGAGCTCAGAAAATTTAGCCAACATCTTACAGCAGTGTTATTTAATGCGTAAACCTATTACCATTCCTATTGATGTACCCTATTAGATATAAATACCAAAAAAAGGATAGATTTTTGAGGCGAAAGGTGATAAGGAAAATGCAAAACAGCAATCTATGGTCGACGCCAATGTTTCGCACACTATTTTCCAGTTCTGCGTGAAGAATCTAGATTTGTCGCTGTCCTAGCATTTCTCCCTCAAGAGCTCTCGTGTGAAGTCGTCGAATAATATCGAAAATAGTTCGCCATTCAAACATTTCGTACGCACCATCTATTTGGAATGAGCACGATAGTTATGGTTGCCTCTTAGACATATACCAACACTGGCACACGACTACATAGAATCATATACATTTGGGAGGTGGTATTAGGGTGTTTCTGCTAAAGATGTGTTGTATAAATGAAATTCCTTTTTTTTTTTCTTGCAATGTCCCGCTACTTGAACGTATGTGGAACGATGGTTGTCTGACTGCTCAAACTCTTACAGGCCATTTTGTATCTATACATTACATCTGAAGCACCTTCTTTAAAAAAGAAGGCATAAATCTATTTTAATACATCTATGATGAGATCGTTAGGTTTACTATGCGGAGACGATTTTGACAATATCTCTAGTTAACATGGATCGCATCAAAAACAATTGTTTTTTTTAATCTTCGCATAGAGCAATATGAATTTGTCACTTTCAACAAACGTTCTTCGATGTCCTTTTTCATGTAAGTACCTCGTACCTACACGAGTGCGTCCATATAAAGGCCTAGTTAATAAAGGGAAAATAGCTTTGTATTTCGTAGACAGTGAGAAA
The DNA here is from genome assembly GCF_002532875.2 of Varroa jacobsoni. Lineage (NCBI taxonomy): Eukaryota > Metazoa > Arthropoda > Arachnida > Mesostigmata > Varroidae > Varroa > Varroa jacobsoni. The sequence goes on from NW_019213744.1 coordinate 251,331, forward strand.
ATTTATTAATGTTTCTAGAATCACACATTTCGTCATGCTCTTGCGTGTGTTTATTGTGTTTGTTATCTTTTGGCGCTGTCTATGTCCTCACTTTGTTCAGAAGGGCCGGGCAAGGCGCTACCATTCCATTTGAGATCCCGCCGTACGTTTATTGCATTGGCAAGTTGGCCGCAAATGCTCGATAGTTCACTTTAATTTCTCAGGATCGTATCGTCAGTGAGCCTCGGTGGTGGGAAGCGTATAGGCGTCTTATTAAAATCGATGTCGCTCATGTCTAGTGAATTGTGAAAAGGACTGAGGTAGACTTTATGTGCTAGATTACTGCACAATAAACCCTCTAACGCTAACAAATTACACCATCTTCGTTTTCGTAGTTATGATCATTATTATAATTTTCTAAATTGCTTCGTCACACCATGTTTTTTTTTCTTTCTCTCGCTTCTGCCGTACGTTCTAGTCAACAACAACCATATATAAACCTCATTAATGTACAGATGCTCGTCAACGTTCTTCGTCAATTGTATGAACGAGGCATTATCAGTAATCATAGTTTCTAGACACCATCGCTAAGCACGTGTATATATATATATATATATATATATATATATATATATAGTAATGGAATAGTTTCGATTTTTTCGTGGGGCATGGCCATTTTCGAGCTGTGCCCGGTTCCAATTGCTGCGATTTCTGTTCGAAAACAGACTCTGAACGAACTAATAACACGCTGTTCCGTCGCGTTTGAGTCTTCCGTCTATATAATTGTTCATTTCGACCCTCAATCACCTACACATGGCTATATATTCTCATTTCGCACACATGCACGTTCATTCCATTTCCCATTCCCTATGTTCGCGCAAACATAATAGAGGTATCGTTCTATATTTCTCTGCTACACCCTGGTGGCGGCTGCAAACGCGAGGCTTTTTCCACTTGTGGGTTATTCGATTTGGACAATGTTTTGTATGAAGGTTTATTGCGGACAACGCAGGATGCGCGCAGTTTTCAAGAGCGTATACGCCGTCATCGGCGTCGCTGTTTCGTATTCATGCATCGACGTAAATGCTTCATAGTATTGCCTCCTACCCGGGTTTTTTTTTCTGTAAAAGTCATTTTTGCCTAGGACCTCATCAGCTGCTTACCTACCGTTAGTTGTCCACGTTTTCTGTTTTCGTAGTCACATGGAGTTGTTTGCCTTTAAGCTGCAGTAGCTACGTACGCTCAAATAGGTTCGTTATTCTGTATAATAATGTGGCTGTTATTATGAGTATTTGTCTGTCATTGAGTAACGACCGCTAACTAATGAGAACGGTCTGTTAGGGGATTCTATTGTCAATATATATATATATATATCATAGTTGGCTAGTAAAATAACTATAAGGCTGCTATGTAAGAACTGGTGAATGCTAGCCTTAATGTAGGTGAATATGTATAAGGTCTTCAAGGCAAAATACAAAAGATATCAATAAGTAAGCGACGACTTTCTTTAATCCACTTCGTGGCTAGGTTTTTTTTTCAAAGCCATCAAATTATTTCCTCCCCACATGGCCTGCCAACAATAGCTTCGTCAGTTGTCAAGTGATAAGGACCCAGTTTGGCCAACTAATCAGATGGCGAACAAAAACGTCGTAGTGACTAAAGTCAATTTCGATCATTGGTATTAACTGTTCGCTGATAATTATTTGAGTGGTGTATTGGAATATTAAAATGGACCCCACCAATTTGCAGCCTCGTGTCTATCGGAATTCTTGCAAAACCGTTAAGCTTTTTTTTCTTCTTAATAACTCGTGTTACTTCGTTACTCGTCCTTCGTCGCCACCATATTTTGTCCTTCGCCAAAAGATATCATTGATTTGTCTACTATCCTGTAATCCTTACCAATGGCTTACGTTTCCCCCTCACATCCCCCAGGTCTCACGTTCTTAGTCCGCTTGATACAGCGTTTTGTGACGTTGAAATCATGACAGCTCGGCGCTTGAGCTGCTTGGCCGTTATGTTCCGTCTTGTTTACCTGCCAAAATAGGCGTGTCATCATGTTTCATATTTAAGCTCACACATTTCTTGCCTGCCACTTTCAGGAAGCACGTTGAATCTCTCAAATATGCAGTGTAGTCTGAATATGATGATTCCAAAAAAACTGACGTCCATCAATCTGTTGTTTATATGTGTATATTTGTTGAATGATGATGGTTATTTGTAAATGACAACAATGTAACAGTTGTTATTATTGAAATAATGATAATTATGGCGTTGGTTACAGTATCGGCAATGATTCGTAGAGCAAAACGATCGTACCGTCGTCCTCATTAATTGCTACATTTTAACTAGTTTTATACTTCTGCTATTCATCATTTTGTCCTTCGCTGCTTGATAATGGGTTGTTTTCGCCTCTCATCAGGCCAAGATCTCCAGACACATATAAGTGCTGCGGGGGGCATGGTTATGCATACTATATTGCAAATACAATTATAAACCGTGGATTCGCGAAAAGACACGGCTCATTGAGACAACTACCAACAGGAATATCCAGCTAGATCTATGTAAAAATATGAAGAGTAATGATAATGATTATTTTTCTCATTGGTTGGAAATCCCATTTCGCGTTTCGATATCTCGCCATTAATTTCTTATTATTATTATTATTATTATTCCCGTAAAATGCACGTCGATACATTTCGCTGTTTTTCCATTATTTTTTCGGTTAATTTTATCGGTGATAGAACATCCGTTTTTGCTGCGACGGACAACAAAAGAAAAAACGTCGGAATAATGTAATTATCTGGTTCCGTCTACTCGCAACTTGCCAGTTTACCAGTATTAACATTATCGTTAAACTAACAAAGCCACTCTCGTTTCCCCTTGTTCCATAGAAATATGTAGGTAAAATATGATCTAGAATAAATTTCTAAGGCTTAACATATACTACAAGAAATATCGTAGCTATACTCTACGTATATACGAGCCCCTAACAAGTCAGTTGTTTGTTCAATGCACATATAGTCTCTGTTTTATTGGGCGTTTCGCTTGCTGCTTTATGGAAAGCAGTGGATAAACGTTCCGCACACCGTGCATGCTTGTAGAACTTGTATTTGTTTTGGCATCGCTGACTTTTTCCGCATGTTCGTTGTCCACACGGGGGTGCTTTCGTCTTGGGGCGGTATGATTTTATTTGCGTAAGTGGGTGGGTGTGTGTGTGTGCGCGCCATTTTCTTCTACTTCACATACATATCTTCTACGGAACGTTCTTTCTCTGAAGGAACACTGATCGATGGGTAGCCTCGGTTCGAAGTCAACTGACTTTATCTGATCCGAACAGACAATGGATTCTAACAATGGACAATGGCAGCTATAGTAATCAGTTAGGCATTTAGCTTTAAATGCAGCTTTTATGTCCAGTAGTGTTCGAAGTCAAAAATCAATATGGAACGTTGACATATATTTACGTGCAAACATCGTGAAGCAGCGTATTCGACGCGAGTGGCGTCCGAAAAATGAATACACCCATCTTTTCAATCGGTTGTGTCCTTTTTGCTCCTGACAGCTTTCAACTTGGCGCCAGCCACAGCTGCTGTAGCAGCAATTCCGAGCGGAAACTTTAACTCGAAAAGTGATCAGCTCCGACAAGTTTTGCTCCTTTCCGCTAGGCGAACGAGCAAGATTCTCGAGTGACGCCAAGGTCCGAGAGATAACACTTTGCACGTTACGCCCATTGCTAAAAGTCGAGGTGTCTCGCCTTGCTATGACACACCGCCGCGATCATCCGCACTTGTCAGCCTGGGGGCGTACAAGCGGTGCTTGTCAAAGCCTCAGCCACCGATCTATTGAGTATTCTAACGAAGCAAGCCACCTGGAATATACGGCAGATCCATGAAACATATAAATAGAAGTGGTGAACGGAAATTAAATAGTCTGATTAAGTTGAACTAGTACGATCGATAATAGACACGGTAGCATAAGGTTTATAAGACGGCATAATATCATAAGGCAGAGGTTTCTGTAACGTATTTTCCGTTAAAGAGACTAAGGTAAAAATAATTGCTTGATTAAATAAAGGGACAGTAAGTTATCTTTTCCAAAGTATGAACATTTTTGACAAATCCTCCTCACCTCTTTTTCTCCTGTTCGGTTTCGGCTAAAAATAGCAGATTTTTTGTGAGAGCAGACCCAGGGGCAATAGCCTCGAAAACATTTCGCTTGCCCATGGCTGAAGAGCTTTGTACACGATAACCGTGAAGCAAATATACGCCTAAAATCCAACGGGCAAAGAATAAAATTCAATACGAGCATGGGCTTGCATACCTGGCGCAATACTGGCCTATTATTGCATGGGCCCTTCGACTTGAACTTGAAAGTTAATACTGTTAGTGCAACAGTCTATTCACTCGAATCATATGTGAAATATATTTGCGCCTTTACATTCATCTGGGTAACACTTACTAATCACCAAAATAGACCGTATTGTAAAACTTATCCTAGATAAAATATCTGCACTTTATGAGCGACTACTACACCGAAACGTGACTGCAATATCCAGCAATGTAGAGGTAGTCTTAGATAATCAGTCTATTAAATAATCTGCGTTCAAGTGAATAAAAACACACATCGATATGGAGTAAAACGTTAATTACCTAAAGCCCTGAGGTCATTTCTATCTTCATAGATGTACAGCGAGGCGTCTTTGAGTACAAGATAGTAGCTCCTCCAGGCTCCAGCCCTGTCGGAATATTTACACAAAAACCCCTGGCAATCTATCTGTGTCATTGTATTTACTGGTCGTTGAAGGTTCTCCCTCACTTCTTCCAGATACCGCTCTTGATGCTGTAACACGTCGTGGCAATTAGAACAGGCAGCTAGAAATTCTCCTTCTCCAATAAATAATTTTACAGTTTGTTCTACGGATATACAGTAAGTTCAATTTTGTATGCCAGTAAAGTATTGCGGATCGTGGAACGTTATCAAGTATAAATACGCAATAAAATCATTCATTGGCTGCAATAGGTAAATTAAGACATAACAAGGCGAAATACATTCGAGTAACAACCTACCGTTAGCGAGGGGCTGGCCATTTTTTTGAAGGCCATTATCCACTTCGTGGCGCTGTCCTCGTCATCCGCCGCAAAGTAGGTACCACCTCCGACAGATGCTGCGCCATTTTTCTTGGAGTTATTGCCACCGCTTGCACTGCAGGTAAAGGTGACCTTAAAGGCATGCTCTGCGCCTGGCTCGATAACACGCTCTACCCGAAGGTTATCTGTCATCAGGGCGCCCAATGGATCGCTTTCCCCATGCGCCATGAACCAGCACAGTTGGCCGCTCTTCTTGAGAACGAACCATCGCCTACACCAACGACGACTTGAGCTGGTCGATGAGAGCCGCTGAAGGAAGCCCTGAAGACCATAGATTTCAATTAAATTGTCGGAGACAACCTATGTAAAAGGCCATTCAGCAGCAGCTCGAGACTGATTAGTTTAGCGATAATCAAACGTGCATGTGCCCTAATCTATCACGATATATCTTCCTCTTTACAGACTCTTTACGATCTACCGATTATGGAACTATATGAGTTTTTTTGTGTAAATAGATGAAAGGCATTTTTAACTTGCCTGCATCTCTGGTTCAGGTACGTCGACTTTAGGCGCAAGAATGTGGCACGTACGAGCCAATTCAAGCTTAAGCGTCTCCGCACAGGCGTGGGCTACACGGACCACTTCGGTGTGAGAGGCGTCCATCACCTGCAATTACGAGATCGCTGACATATTCGTATTATACGGAGCAATCCTATAGCACATAACACGTCTCACATACGTTATTCTCTATGTATGTATACGCAGCAGTTGCCGGGAAACGGGGCTCTCTCACCCAACTTTGTTGCAGTCTTTATGTGCTACCTTTGCTACTGAACCTCAAGTTAGATGGATTATAAAGCAATACTTCGGAACATTTGATCCCTGTGCATCAAGTCGTAAACCGATCCACTTGGTGTAGACTGCGCATGAAGTCGATCCGTCTTTTTTTTTTTTACCTTGACTCCGTTAATTGATACGACAATATCTCCAACTTCGAGTCCACAGCTTTCCGCGGGCGTGCCCTTCTCGATGGCCGACACAACGACAGGTCGCGAGCCGTGGATGCGAAATCCAAATTCACCATTTTGACGCTCGATCTTTACAGTTTTCGTTGGCTCTGTTCGCGCAAAAAAAAAAGCCAGGTGAAACACGGTCCACGCCGTTAGTGCAACAAAATAAACAAAAATAACTCTGCACAGATCAATTAGTGCTGCAAACAGAATGAACGAATCTCTTATTGAACCCGTATTGAAGACTTCCTTTTGGACGTTTACAATGAATCTGAATCCTAGCTAAAGACCGGTAATTTTTTCTCGCTTTTCCTCGCATTTCGTCCCCTTGCCAAAGCGGTACCTACCCGTAAAGGGTTCAATTGTGTTCAAACAAATATCGGCGTCCATAAGATCAACAAATTTCGAAGTATCAGTATTCCAATCAACTATCTTATGCCTGTTTGAAATGATCAATCGGTGGTTTTATGTGTTAGTCAGCTAGATCAGGATAAGTAGGTGTTATTATATTTTAGTCTAATTAGTGACTGCTTACAGTATTAATATTAGGACAGTGCTGGCAGTGATGATATATTGATTGGCTGTTACTTGACGTAAGTCTCTGTCCGACGTATCGCAACGATACGCAAACAAAATGAGCGTATTCTGGGAGCTATTTGCAGACGATCGAAGCATCTAACGAAATTTAGTGTTGTTATACCTAAAGATCGTTGCGTAACTCGCTTGTACATCTCGAGGCTAGCCTTTCGATGAATCATTCGATGCGTGATCGTAGTGTATTGTTTCTGGAAAGCCCGTTCTGACTCGGTTGAGTCGCATCGACTAACGCTTGTCTTGATGATTAAGCTTTCATCTTTTTCTGCAAACGAAGCCCAGAAAATGATTATGTGGTAAGCGAATCATATCCAAGTGGTAAAAAAGTACGGCCTTTCTACAGAATCAGCTGACACGAGGTATGGATGTGTTGTAGGAGATTAATCCAGCTGACAAAGAAGCCAGGCGGAAGGCCATTCATTAACTTCGTAACTAGGCACAGCACAAATTTAGGCTTGTATAGAATTGTTCTGCAGTGGGAACAACCCAGCCAGCCAGCCAGCCAGCCAGCCAACTTGTATAGACCGAAGGTCAAGTTTCTGGGTTAACGCAAACGTTCTGTTACCTTTTAAAATGCACGCTCTATTGCCACAGTGGGTTTCCCACATCGAATGGTAAAAGCTGGCTCATCGCTCAAGGTACCCGAAGGACCTATAGCGCGGCTCTAGTATTTGACTGCCGACACTGGGCGCGAAAGTCCTTTATAGTACTTTTCTAAGAAAACCTGAAATAATGCTGCTGTTTCTTCTGTTGCCATCAACGAAGACGATTATAATAACGCCTTAAATGACATTAGCCACTGTATTTACTAAGTTGTCTTAACGAACAGGTATAAAAACATCGACCCCAAAACCTTTCTTCCTCCCTCCCACATATAACTGTGGGCTATACGCGCAGTCAATAGAAGATTTCTTCCTATTTCGTTCGAGCCGCGACGGGCAACTTCTACATTACAGAGATATTTTTAGACTTATATATAGCGTTGCTGCGTCTGGATTCAAAATCTGGATAGCTCTCTATTTAATGGATGTATGTTTTAGATGGAAGATGTAACAGCGCTATTAGCGCAGGCTTTAAGGAAAGAACGAAGTTCTTCGTAAGTGGTTTATACTTCGATCGTGTCCAGCCTGGATCATAACAACGGCGAGACAAGCCGTTCCGACGCAGGCATAATATAGGGAATCGGTTTTGAGCAAAAGACACGCTACCGACTAAACAAACTAAAACACGCTCGGATGTATTGGAGTTTTGTAAGTTGGCTGACTTCAAGAAAAAACGGAAACTTCGCGCACACGGATAACTGAAAAAACATCCGGCTTCTTAGCTACTGCTTACAATAAGACTAGGATTAATGCCGATCATCGAACGACCAATTTTGGTTTTCCAAGAGCGAGCTGAGTTGTAGCAACAACTCAGTCATCGTATTGGTTCAGGGATTGGCTTGAAATGAAATTAACTCAGAGATAAATCAACAAGATGGGTGAAAAAGTGAGGTCACAAACATTTGTATGAATATAGAAAATTTTGCAAAAATTTAGATTTAAATTGATAAGGCAGATAGTCGTAATAATCTTCTATTTATATAATTAGCACTCTAACAAAATTGTCCAAAACAACATCTAAAAATGATGTCATTATAAGACGTTCCAACTGTTCAGAACCTCACTTCCTAAGAGCGTTTGGAAGTTCACCACAACGTACCGCAACAATCATTCGTCAGCGCAAAGATAATCCGGGCCTCGAAAGGTACTGGAAGCGAAAAGAAAGGGATATCGGTAATACAACAGATAAAACCCACAATTTCACGCATGATCTCTAACCGGTAGTACCAAAGGCTAAAGAAGGTTCGGCGTGACAGCAATGACCGAAATGCGAATATGCAATTCATCTGAAAAGTCTGCCCGCAATCATCGAACGTAAGTTGTATTTGCAAGTTTAATAAAGGTCCGCTGACATAATTAGTCTTAGGTTGTCTTTCTTAATATGCGCTTCTTATAGGTAGCAAAATAACTGGTTTGGTACAAGAATAGGCTAAAAAAAACCGAAACAAACCGTCTGTCAATGACAAATGTTTCTTTGCAGGACTTCGATGGTCTATCTCTCAGTAGGGTAGCTCCCCTCATATTCTGTAGACTATCGGGAAGCGGGACTCTATATATATTGCTTATATATAAAGTTTCTTATCATTCTTACGTCGGAAAGTGAGCAAAAACTTTCCTATGATTCTCCGGATTAGAAACTACTGGAGTCATCGAGCCCTTTGTCTCTGAGGTTCGGGACGGTCTCACGATTTTATCCTACAGCGATATTCTAGAGAGTAGCTTCAATATATACAATCAGCATATTTGCAGAAATCTAGGGAGAAATAATCCTTAAAACTAAAAGATATACTGTCTGCAGGAAATGTCGCAGCCTATCGTTCCTATTAACCATTTTATATAGAGTAATCTGCTCGCACGCAATCTGTGACGCAAATGATCAGGTATAGAATTAAACTATATATATATATATATAGTTTAGCGAACAGATCTTCTATATGCGTTATGTAGATGTTCTACGTTTATTACGGTTAGCCCATACAATACCTGTGTCGGCCCAAAAGCGACTGCAAACAACTGGCATAGCCGTTACGAGTCACAAGAAATAACCAATGTTGAAGATGAATTCTATGAGCATCAGAACTTCAACCTTCTAATCGTTAACAATAAACGTTACGGTTCGCCTATTTCAGTGCTTTTTTGAGATAAAACATGAGTCGTTAATCTCCGTAGGCTTATTTCGAAAATAAAACCTTCGACATCTGAGGTAGCTTTTAACTGCCGAGACTCTCTGCCGAGAAGAGTCGAAACCTGTCAGGCAGGCTCCGTAAAAATAGCCTAGCTACCAACCAGCAGACCGAGCGCACTGTCTGGCAGATTTTTATTTTGGATTCTTTTTTCAAGACTTTCTTTTTCCTTTTTTTGAGTCGCCAAAATCCCAGGTTTGACGAACATTAATTTCACTTTCATTACTTCCATATTTTAATCTATACGCTCGAGCAAATAGCGTTTAAACAATTGATGCGTTACAAGGAAGGGGCCGTGCAGGAGTACAATAGACATCGTTAATAGCAAAAGATAAAAGAATATCAAAAAAAAAAAAAAAAAACGCGAGACGCATGTTACCATATGTCTCTTAGCATACGGAAGCATGCACATGTATATGGAAAACGCCGGCAAACAGCAGCAATGATCGAAGGCAATACTGTGCCGTCAATCTATTTTGACGGTTTGCCTCGAGTAGAATTTACGTATCTATGGTGGAGTTATAAAAGATGTCTGTAGGAAGAATCGGTAAGATTTAAATCGAGATCTGATCAGTGGAAGTTTGAGATAGGTACTCGTAATTTTATTGGTTTAATACCTTCGGTGTTATTATTTTTGGCGTTATTATTGTTGGATTTCCACGCCAACATTTCGTCCTCTTTCGAAATATAGATCCATCTCGAAGAGATGAACGAATCTGAGTGTATACCGCAATCCTCATTGTCCTCGCGGCGCTGCGATGAAGTGACGATGCACTGGTTTAGCGTGGTTACGCTGCTCTCTGTTATGCTCCCACGAGAATGAGTCCTATCGACAGACATGAAAATATGTAATCGATTTTTCAGTAAGCGCACCGTTACTCTGAAAATATAGTTTAAGAAATTTCAACAATACTTGGCACATATTGATTGGTACATCCTCAAGCTAGTTTTACGCATGCCATGATAAACAGTGTCATATAGCCTGCATCTGAAAAATATGTAAAATTTATCGCCTAGGTGTAACGTCTACTACCTTCCCGTTGTTACTAAGACAGCTTTTTTACTTGATCAGATTCTACACGGTGAATAAATGCAGAAATCGAAGTAATAGGTTAATTAAGATTAGTCAGCACGCAATATGGAGAGCCTCGAAAATTTACCGTAAAAGAAGGTCTAGTGCGTAAACCGAAGAAATAAATGCTCGAGAACATTGTTTGTTAAGGCCCTACCATCAAAATCGGCACTCTTCGTTCCAACCCAGTTGCAAGTATTAGGTATATAAAAACCGAACTCGGTTCGTCTACGTTAGCACTAGGGAACGTGAAAGCGATGGCCTGGATGTGCGCGGACGTTAATTTCCTGAAGACGAGTCTCCCGCTAAACAATGACACACACAAGCCTCTCATATGCAACAGTGTGTACTTCTATACTGCGCTAATCGTATCGAAAAAGGTAAATGGATAAAAAAAAGCAAACAAGATTGTTGCTGTTCTTTGCCGTCTCTCTCCACTCGAATTTTGCTCGTACCCATGCGTTCCCCTTTTTCCTTCCCGTTACCTCCGGCGTGCGCGTGCGAGGCGTGAGTGCCCGTCCTTAGAAAACGATTGGCGAACTCCGTAAGGAAGGAGTGTTCGCGGTGTTAGTGCTGGGTGCTGAACATTCGTGCTGTTATTCCCTAACCGCCTAATTAATGTGACACGCCACTGTGCTTGCTGAAGGAGGGTTGCGGGTGCATCGGAGATCTGGCGGATAGCGCTACAGTAGCAGTAGTGTTACGTATGAAAATGTACACAGGGGTACACAACGATGCCGGTAGTGGTACCGCTGAGCGGGCACCCTAGGGCGGAGTTGGCACATGAGAATGAGTAGCTGCCGGGTGAGAGGCTGACATCGCTGTGGGCTCATCGGGATGAAAAAGCAGCAGGGGAGAATTCTGCTCGTCCCTCAAACGCCTTCTTTAAAGAATAACGCCTGTGTACTACTGCCGAGGGTATCTTTTTGTTGTCTCCCTCAGTGTTAAGATGAGAGGCTGGTTACGCATTAAACGTTAGCGTTAGATGCGACTCGCTTGAGACTGAGCATGTCTACACGCGAGTCAATATATCTTCCTCCCCGTCGAAGCACGGTGTTTGCTGGCGTTACATGTCGTAAACAGCTTTACTTGCATGCTGCAATGGCATCGAGAGGTCCGATAAATGCGTTAAGGTTACATTAGATGGGCAGTAAGCTGGGAGATACATTGTCGGATAGGAAGATGGGACAGTGCTTTTATGTCATAAAAACATGGCTGACGATGTTTATGACGTACGAGTATATCGTAGAAGAAGTGGACAGAACGAAAGTTAAGCGTAACTTCATCATTCTTTTCTTATTACACCCGAACGGCCTTATCCTATAGGGTCGATGACACGACGACCTGTGGTGTGGAAATAAGAGTCGTACCATGTACTGACAGCGAACCTGTTTGCGGCATCATCAGCTAATGGGCGTGCACGTACACGTTCAATAGCCAGCTAAACACAACAATACTCTGTGCCCATATTGACCAAAATGGCAAAATAGGCAGACGTAAAGGCAATGGTTTACGTTATACCAGAAAGTAACGAGTTGCATGCAAACGATAGGGAATATTTAGGTATATTAATGTTACAATACTAAATTCTCGAACCCTCAATCGTAGCAGGACATAATTTGATTATTTAGAAGCTCGTACAGTTTACAGCACAAGGTACAAATTAATAATCCCTTTCAACCCTCTCCACTTGGCCTATATTACTGTAATAAATATCAATACATATATATTATATATTTGAGACATTGCAGTATACAGCTGACAACTGGACCACGGCTACTAGGTTTCTACTTGTTTCCTTTCAGCGAGCGAGAATCGCGCTAGGAGGCAATGCGGTAGCAATTCAGTATGGAATTATTATTATGAATGTTATCCGATCGACTTGCAAAACGGCACGTCCCGACATCTTCTATACGATGATCATAGTCACTTTTTCCCAAAAGATAGCAGGCGGCAGCTTGATCCGATCGGAAGCGAAACTGTAAACAGGGCTTTAAGTCAACTTTCATCGACTGGACGATTTTACCTTAGCTACTATGGTTTCCCTCGGCTTTCACCAAGTCTATTATGAACGATCTCAACACGTCGAAAATAATGGCCTATTGTACCTGTTTCCCCTTGCCAAGGAAATGAAAAAAGCGTATTCCGCTGGCTTTCTCGCACCTTCAGCCTCCGGAGCAGTATAACAAGTTTCCTAACTGAATTCATGCATGCCGTACGCGTAAACTTCTTTTTTTTTTCCGTAATTTTCCGTGTTATGGTTACGTCTCTGAAAGGCGCCTTTCATTTAGGTTAATATATGCGGGTTCAAGCGTGTTACGCATGCCCGTCGGTCGCAAAAGACCAGGTCTGGTGGCAGCACAACGAGCGAGCGCGTACGAAAACGCGACATGTTTCCGCGAAGCTACGCGTTAACTAGTTTCTGTAACTAGCTAAAAGCCTGGCGTTTAGTATGAGGAACGTCAATATAAGGCATTAGACGTATTTCCTTTTGACCTCGTAAAAAAGGCGAAAAATTCGAGCTCGGAGGAAAGACTACACATAACGAGAGAACACACCTCAGCCTGCGTAAGTTTATAGCTGCTTGTTACCTGAAGCAGGTTTTTCTCTCAAAATGATATAAAAACGTGAATCGGTCGTTAGGAGGCAACCGCTGTACTATGAATTCGGGCTAAGTTCGAAAGAAGTCGAAACAGAACCCTTATTAAAGGGCTAGCCTAGACAGCAGTCATTACAGATAAATTAGTTGCCTATAAAGATGGTAAGGAATCTTAGTTGTTGGACTCGCTTTATCCAGTAAGCGACGTAATAAGATGAGTAAACAAGAATAATACTAAGTAATTAGTATTTGCCCTCCGCTGTTAACCTAGGAAATGCCTTCCTAAAATGCAGAAAATATTAGCTTGAGAAAGAAAACTGGTCGGCGTGTCGTTATCGTACATCGTTCCTATCCTATTTGTGCATATTACCGCATATTTAGAGCATTCCTGCATGTGTAAGCTTGCACGCGTCTGTATAGGCAGCACATATTAACGATCCTATTATCAATGGCAGAACCAATACATTGATGATCAGAGCCCTATATAGTCTAATGGTAACAAACGACTATAAGTGAATACATTATGATTCTAATAGCTACTCATATTGTGAGCTGGATTTATCTATTAGAATGTCTGAAAAATGATCTAGAAACTTACCTTATCTGTATCTATAGAGCTCTGTGTATTTTACATTGACTTGAAAGGTGGTCGCGTGAGCTACTAAAATCTATCTACTGTTAAAAATTACGCTTACTAGCTAAGATTGTTATTGAAAAGACACTTTCGAATTAACCTAACCTGTGCAAAACCTGCATATCTTGTATTTGCGTTATATTGACGATGGCGCGGCTAGAAACGAGCTGGTAATTGCTACTTCACTGGGACGTATCGACGTACGTTATCGATTAAAAAACATAATATCTACGAACGATCCAGTAAATGATAAACTCATTGTGCACTTTTAATGTGTGAGACGGTCAGGTTGGCCGAAAGTGCGTTCGCGGTTAGAAGATGCCTCAGGGCTAGGTATTTACTATTGTATAGAGCCTTTTGAAACTTCAGAGACGAGTTTTCGATTCGCAGCCACTTGTTTTATAGTGGCTTTTTAAGCTATGAAGTCACCTATTTTCGATAACACAGCCATCGATTCTTCTATGCAGATTGTACTCTAGTCGCTGTTATTGTTCACTGACTACGCTAAACCCTCTACTATGTTTCGAGTTCCTTCACACGGCTAGCCCCCACCACAAAGGAAAAGCTGTCTATGGCAGAATTTGAACCCAAACCACAACGTATCCCTAAGATTACTAGGCAAACACGTTACCCACTAAGCTATCACTCGGGACATACATCGTCGAAAGAAGCAACCGTTAAATCGTTCGCTAGTAAGTGACTTTTTCCTTTTCTGTACCACCCATTCAGCTTGTGCAGAAATGCCGATAGCGGTCTAACAGTCAGGTAGTGGGCCCAGCAGAAGTGACGATGTAAACCATCGGAGCTGATTACTGAACAGGCTGTTTCGACTAGCAAACTTTTACTAAAGAGTTGTTCGATCCTTGTCATTCAGCAATATGGCTATTATTTTTGTTTGAAATTATAATTAGACGTTGAATACGCTCACTTTCTGGTTTTCAATTAAAATGATTTGAACCAAAGTGAACCCGTGTCCAAAATCTATGTTCGACAAGGGCGATATCACAAGTTAATTAAAGTTGTAAAGGCGAAATTGGCAATTACACTTTGCACCCCAACGACGCCACTGTCACTTTATCTTGCTCATGAATCATCTACGGATTATAGACAATATACACTTAGATATCGATAAAAAGCCCATTAACTCTACTCTGCTTGTGCGTAAAAATCAATCACACACACAGTCGTTCCTTAGGATTTAAGCTAGGGATCTCGACCAGACATTAAATCGCCTGAAAAATATGTCACGAATAAAAATTTCGACTTGGCTGGGCGGCATCTCGTCGTCCACTAGAAGAGAGCAACTTACTCTTGTAGTACACACGGAGGAAGATACAATATAATATAGCGCTACGCCGTTGGTTACCCTTCATAATGGTATTTTCATATTTGGAAATGTGTTTGTGAGTGTACATATACGATCGGCTGTTTGGCCTGTTTACCGTTATCAATGTCTGAATGTGAAAATTCGCTTTGATTACTACTCGAGCTAAGCGTATGCTGTACGATCCTTCGGGAAGACCCGATAAATAAACTCCAGACAGGCTTGAGCCAGGACGTTGTTATGTTTGTCTGTTTCTCGAAAGCTTCCTATTTTCCAGATATAGTCGTCGCCGTCAGAAGTGTTGCGTCGCAAATACCAAGAAGTAATCTAAGATAAGGCCGCCGATGCTTAAAAAGTTAAGTAAACATTGCTTCATAACGAAAACCTAAACATTCGTGATTAAGCTAAGAAAAAAAAACAACGAACAGGTATGTTCGCGTTGCGTGTAACAAAAACATTAAACACTATGCTATGTATAGTGCAGGCACTAATATGAAGAATATATAAATCAAAATACAGTGCCTTTTAATCGAGTGATTTGCTTCGTGGTAATCGTTTATTTCGTGCAAAGATTATATTATTATTATTATTATCTGTTGTTGAAATCTCGTCAAATTTTAAACCAATACTTGACAAGATCCTAATGCTAAACAGTTACTTTTAGCTAGAAAAAAACTGATGATAATTCATCGGAAGCGGCCACTGAACACCGACCAGTTGAGCACTGTCGATTAAGCAACGGGTGGTAACTCAGTTTAAAGCGGTTTTTTTCATGCCAATAGTTGGCCTTTACATCGCGCTGCGGCCATCAAAAATAGGCACAAGTCGTTGGCAACGCTAAATGTCGTAGAGATATGGCCATCGAAAGAGGACGTCGACGGTGGTTTAACAATATCTCTGAGAAGCCATCTGAACTCTATGCAGATAGCGTAATTAGTGAAAGTCAGCCGTCTAGTGCAATACCCTACGACGATTTCGGATTTGAAGCAATTTATTTCTCAGTACATAGCCGAAATCGCCAATAAGGTACATATTTATTACTATCAAATCTATAAGCCAATACTCAGGTCAAACATACGTTTATGTCCTAGCACTAGACCTTAACGTTTCCGATGCAATGCCAATAAAGTTGGTAAAATATTACAGGGAGTTAAAGTAACTATTTGTCTCTCAAGAAGTTAGTAGCCCTGAACAGGCATGGTAACAAGGTTTAAAAGAAAAGCACTCGCTCACACGTAGTCAGACTAATAATATCCGTCGAAGTTAAACAGGGAAGCGCACTGTCGCTTCATCTCTTAATACCGCAGAAAGCATCCTCCCGTACCAATAGCGGCAGGCACTTTAGTTTTTCCTTGTGCCTAGCCTCACCTCGTGATGGTTGAATCATCACGGGATGACCAATCGGCAGCCCGGCAGTCCAAGAAACCCAATTCCCTCCAGTGAAAATGCGCGATGGGCCAGAGCACATATAAGAAAGGTTTGATGTGCAAAGTATAATGCATAATGAGAAAATAAATTAGCTGTACATAATGAACATATACGTGAATGCGTTAAATTCTGATATAGAATGTTCATTACATGTGAAGCGATTGACCGGTTAAAAAATGGGGTACTAATGAACTGGCTTTGTGGTCGTAGAGCGGATATAAGGAAACGTTACAGTCCATCTATATGTATCTAATTAGAATTAAGAAAGCCTTAATTTGCTATGTTATTATGTGTGGTTATTAAACTCAAACGAAGTAAGCTATGGTTCATCAGTGCATACTACATACCTGTTCCTCTTCGTATTTGGCGGCGGGTCGCCATTGGCGTTCTGGCGTTCCTTTCGATCGCTGCTACTGGAGTTGCTGGTCGGCGTTGATGATGGAGTTCCGGATTCGGTACTACTGCCTTCCTTAGGGCCGGACTCAGTTGGCCTCCCCGGCGCTGATCGGTTTGTAGGTACCACAGCTGCTGAAACTGCTACAGTGGGATACTGGTGATCTTTATTTGTCGACATGACAACACCGTCGCTACGTGGCGACCCCCCGTTACGGCATGATGATCCAGCTGGCGACGCCTTTGAATTGATATCATGAGCTGATCCGCGTTGGTGAATCTCGGCCGAGACCGTAGTCACCCGGGCCGATGCTGAGTTATCACCGCATGTTGTTAATTAAAGGATACCAACTGAGCTATTTTATATAAAACTTGTATGTGGTTTTTCTGACCTCTTTTGCCTAGTAAGTCTAGTAAGCTGTGTAATCTGATATGCCTTGCTCCATGCTTTTACATTAAAAGTGAGACAGGATTTCCAATGTCCATTTGCTTCTCATACTGAGGAACTTCGATTCTCGGCGCTGTTGTATAGTGACTTAGCCAGCCTATGCATTATAAGATTGCTAAAATAAAAATGTCTGGAGGCAAATGCGCAGCCTAAACGACTGAACAATCAAAGGAAGGAAGCTGTTTCTCCCAACACCCCCAAGTAATAAATCTTTATATCCATCATATCTCCCATTCATATATCAGAGAAGCCTGTATTATCGAACTATTATAGTAAAGACTTCTTTAGATCTATGCTTAACAGTACGTAAGGCAATAAAGCCATTGAATCACAGAAATATTTAGGGTTGGGCTAAAATAAATATTAATGTTTTCATAGATGAAATCGCAATTCCGCTAATTATGAGATAGGCTCAAACAAATTGAATTCCTTCACGTAGAAAAAACGAAATAAAAAATTGCACTATTGTACATTTTATATTCTATTGGGAATCTGCTTTGGGTTTTGATACACGTCCTAGAATGTGGCTGCACGAAGCTACATATCCTTGCAGGCCTAAGCAATAGATTAAACTAGTAAATTTATTTGTAATAAACTTGAACGATATGTTTAACGCTTCATTTTTTTTTTGTTCTTTTTTTTTTATATAATTAATAATATTAATGATTTTCCCTTAACTATAGCTAGTAAAAAGTCTGATTTCTTTGAAGCTCTGCCCGTATACAACATGTATTATATCGCCAGTGGAAATCTCACCGATTTGCGAATAATTCCTCACGCTTTCTACGTACATTAAAAGTAATTCTACAACCATAACAAGTATTATTTCTAACTTTCTTTTTATATTACTCGTAACTTTTGTACCATTTTCTAGAGAATGGACCCATGCTCGCTCTTCACATCACGGCTTTCTATACAATGGCGTCTTATTCAGCGGTCAAAACTCATTCTGTTCTACTACTTGAAAAAGTATAACTTTTACGTATTATGAATGTACGTATCAGACACTTAGTGATAAAATTTATCGATCGGAGTTTGTTTAGTTTCTGCACCTAGGTATCTCAATATATTGCTATAAATAGCCTGATTTAGTAGGTTGGTTTTCGGCCTAGTTCTCTTATTAATTTGTTGAGTGTTCAATGTTTGCTATCTTATATGGATACGCAAGAGAGCAGGAATTAGGTGCATCTTGATGGAAGTCCATTTAAGCTTAACAGCTATTTTAGCGGATAAGGTTTTTCCTTAGTAATATCTAGCCAAAACGTCGAATCGACCCCACCCAACCCAATCCATTATGTTGTTCCCGTGGGCTAAATGACAATATTCCCCTTTCTGATTTTCAAGTAAAGACCCGCCGGTGTACGATGAATTTAGTTTATCTTAAGCAAAACTCACCACACGGAGGTGCTGGCATACGGGTTTCATTACTCGTCAAAGGTATCGCAGGCTGATCGACTTTTGTGGGTCTTTCGACAATCTCATCCGAAGTTTTCGCTTCACACCCAGCGGCACTACCACCTTGCGACGTCGCTGTCGTTGTCGAACTTGCTTCTTTTTTTGGTTGGGGACGTTCTGTTGTTGGGGCCGCTGTCGTCTGTGGGCCAACTGTTGCTGTTTTGCCGCCAACGGGGCCGTACATGATAGCGGGTATTTCCTCCGGCCTGAACGTCATCGAAAGAGAATCTGCACTGTCGTTTGGCGTTACTTCGATACAGGCTCCGCCGCTATCGTTTGATGCGTTTAGCTCGGATGACGTATCTATTGAAGATCAAGAGCAGGAGAAGGGTAAACAAAGCAAATGAAACAAAGGCAAGCTAGCAACGTTCACACTAAATATCGTGTTATGCATACATACAGCGACCAAGACGTTAGTGCCAAAAACGTGCCGAATTTAACCCTGTTCCACTAAGGAGTTTTTTGCTCTACTAATGATAAACTGACATTCTGTCATTGTCAGAACGAATGGCTTATGCAATGAAGGATGTTCATAGATACACCCTAAAGTAAGAAAAAAGGGCATTTCAAAAAGGTCTACTACCTAGCGTTGCCCACCAGAAATAAGTAAGTTGCGACTTGATCTTTATTGCTCAATGAATTTCCCGTAGAAAAACATCGTTTATTTAGGTAAGAATCCGTGTATAGGATGCCACATTCGACTGTCCTGCTAAAGTCAAGTATCTATTGTGACAGCTTTGCTTGCTTAAAAAGGACGACCAAAGTATCCGACCGTTTACAGAACACACATAACCACCTATATGTTATTTTTTTTTGGCGACTACCAGCGCCCGTGCCTCTGCTAAACTCTCTGCGTCGTAGGAGCGAAAAACTGTTATACCATCTCAAGCGGGGAAGGACTAACGGATCGTTTGCGTTTTCAAATGATCTCAATACTTACTACACTAAACTGCCGAAGCCATTTCATTAGCGCGGTCTCAGCGGCCGTATAGGATGCATGTCTTAATCAGCTCTCCGAGAGGTATGTCACCGATACACTTACCCTCTTGAACCTTCTCTCCCGCTACAGCAATACCTCATTATTATAAATTGGTCTCAACGTACCTTTTAGGTTCGTGGAATCCTGGTCGAGGACGCTAGCTTCGTTATGAACTTCCTGGAAGTATTTCCTTTGGGGAGAGTCGGCCCGCCGGTAGATTCGCTTAATTGTACCGGTAGACCCACACGAACTCGTTGGCGTATAGCGTTCTGTCACTTGATGTTCTGATGTTGAATTCTCTTCAGAAACTTCAGATACCGTCGATAGCTCGTCGTACTGACGGAGCTCGGCTCGTCCTAACGATATCAATATTAATCAAACACATAAAAATATGAAACAAAACATATTGAAACTTCATTCGCTGTACGAATATATAACATACAAATAATATAGGCTACATTAGTGTTTTTATAGAATGCTAAGCTAGTCCTAATTGCACAAAAGATTTGATTCCAATATACCAATACACCCTCTTCCTTGAACACTTTACCTAGGGCATTCTGAACGTCCCGAAAGGTCATTAATGGTAGAATTAGCGCTTTTCCGTGGATCTCATCTTCAAAAACTTCGCAAATATGAGTCGGTTGTTGTTGTTGCTGGGTCTCGTTGTTTGAAAACCCCTTATGGCTCGTCTTGGGCGACGAAGTCTCAATAGGAGATGGGAGCATCGTCAACGATGTGGGGACCATACACTCCATAGGCTCCTCGTCGCGCCGTCCCAGTGTTTCATCTTCTTCAGCATCATCGTCCGATTTATCCGTCTCTCCTGCAATGCCGATATGCCACACAGTGAGTGCATGTGCCATAAAACTATTTGATAGAGTACATTTCATAAATGTCGACTCCATTGGCAATGCATATTCAAAGACATTTTTGGAAAAAAACTTCGAAACGCTCCGGTGGTCCGACCTATATTTTAGCTTTGTTGCTTTGCCTTCGTTTAATTTGTAAACCGACGCATTCTGAGAACACTCAACTTTGCCTAGACAAATTTGCTTCTTAAGCGATCTACTACTAAGAAAAGATATTTAAGAAAATACTAAAATCCAATTAAGTTATCTGCATCAACTAGTACACCCTTTAATTCTTTAGAGTTTATAATATATATTTATAAACATTTACAAATAATGTATAATATTATTCTAGGCACTATCTATATAGAATACATTGTCGATTCATTTTTTGTTTGTACACCATCTTCAACCTATTGTCTACTGTATCTACGCTTATTTCCTGCGTAAACTACAGGCGTTCGCCACAAACGCGCTTACCTTCGATATTTTCAGCCGTCCCAAGTGAGTATTCTCCCTCGGAGCTCTGGTCGTCGTTGTCTATAGCTTTCGCTTCAGGTTCGTCGTCTTCTCTGTCTCCTGTTTCCTGCTCGCGTTCGTCGTCCTTTTTAGTCGAGTCATCCTCGCTCTCGCTCGAGAGTGGTAATTCGACCCCTCTATGGCGTTCTCCTGGCTGCGGCAGTTCTACTGATGGCGAAGGCAGGTCGAGAGCTTCGAGACCTCGCTCGCGCCCACTGCCAGCTGGTGCCACCGAAGTGGCTATTTCTCCTGGAGTCGTTCCCGGGCACAAGCTAATCTCGGGCGCGCTTTCCAATGAGGTGCTGCCCTCGTGCGAAGACAAACCTTTCGTAATCGTTTTAGAGTTTTTGCCTTTAGGACGCAACGTGTCACCCCGTGCCGTACATGCAATACGATAAAAGTAAGTAAGTGCATAAGAATATACACGACACGATGTTGTACGGCGGTTGTTGTAGTAGCCGAAGCGGAACGATGGTAGCCATTACGTGGTGGTGTCGACGTCAGGCAGTAGTTCAGAAACAATAGTACAACGGGTGGTGAAGTAAAAAAGAGGACGGCAGTATGGTCATTAACGCCATTATAGAAGTAAAAGCTGACAGCAGACAACAGATGTAGAAGGAAACACTAAATAAGCAAACGGTAATTAATTTATTGCGTTATCATTGAGGAACACATTTGTGTCCGCCTGCGGCAGCCGCTCACTCAGCTATCCCTTTCAAGTAGCCCAGTCACTCCGGATCTAACCCACCTCTAAGTGAATCCATTCAGCCCAGCCGGCCACACAATTCAGACACTCATCGCACAAAAGTCCAGACTACCGCTGTAGCCTGCCCTGTGCTTTTCCACCCGGTAAAGAGATGCGTCATATTCAGGCTACTAGTAGTGGAGGGTGCAGCGAAACATTGTCGTTTCTTGTTAAAGTGAATTGGGATCTAGCTTGTATAAAGGGTATTGAACGATGGAGGCGGTCCTTATGTGCTTTTCAATGGAATGATGAACTGATCTATCGGGTGCAACAGCCCTACCTTTCAATCGTCGAAACTCACAACAAAATAGGAATTAAAATTAGGAAAGAGGCAATGAAAATGCAAAAACTATGGAAGTGGAAGAGGGAAGGTTGTTTGGCATTCTATCTCTTTGACTAATCGATTTTTAGAAGTTCAGCTTGAATAACTGGCTAGTGCAGTCAATCTCTATATATTAAATGTTTGTTAGAAGGATGCCGCTCGTGATCTATGCTAATTTTGGCATATTATTTGTTTAAGAGTCTATCTACTTAGGGTTTCAGTCACCAAATCTATGCTCTATCTTGGACAGTATACAATTGGCAATCTGCCATTTATCGTGTTTCATTTGGAAAGAGTGCGTCTTTTCTCAAATAAGACGCGGTGTTGCCTTGAAACTACTATAACGTTTGATGTAATTAATTTATTTTCCTTAAAAAAAATAGATATATTTTTTTCTCAGGGTTCTAATTATAGAAGCTAACATATACACTAAACAGTACTTGAAAGATCTAAATTACTAACCTTCGGTAGCTGTGATATAATCAGCTGAGGTGCTGTCGCTCTTGACCTCCTCAAGGGGCAGCCCGAGCGAGGCCTCTCGGGTATTCGATTCCTGGGTGCTCGCTTGACCAGCTCCTGCGCTACCTTGAAGGCTATGGGAGCCTCGGGCCATCTCCCTGTGGACCCCCGCTGAACTCGAGGTGGAACTCTTGCATGACGATTCGCGTTCGGTGAAGCGACTGCTTGAGGATTCGCTGTCTGGCGAGTTTAGGTCTTCAGCGCCTGTGGCGTTGAGCACTTCTGCGCTAAAACTGCCTACAGAATCGAGGGTGTTGACAGAAGAGACTATATATTGATATTAACCGTTTATACTTTTAACGGTTCAATCGAGAAGGATAAACTTTTCTTGAGGCAGCGTTATAATTGTTTCAATCAACAGAATTTAATGATATAGGACATCCGTACTACGTTAAGCTAGCTTCTGTCTCTCAATCAGGTACTATCATCACTATATAAGTAACAAGCGAATGCTGGAGTTCTGAGCCAACTTTTAGGCAAATAAGAAAATACTCTACACGAAACCAAATAGTAATGAGTCTTGTTATCAAAATAAATTAGGAAAATTAAAATTATGTCAACTTCATTAGGAGTTGGAGCGAACCGAAAATCAGATGATGCCCATATCAAATAATATTTACTATTTAGGCAACTTATTTTATTCGGGTTGCCTGCAGCGGGGTATGGCCATGCACACTCAGCATATAAGAACCCAGCAAACGCAGAAAAATAAGCATAAGCCTAATATAAAATCTGAATAAATTGATCCACCAAAATACCCGTATGTCAGTGTTAATTTCTTTGCTGGGCTTTTACTGATCCGAGCTCACCTAAAGCACGTAGTGACCTCCACGAGTGAACTCAATAACAACAAAACAAGGTTACACCAGCTGTTATATTAGATGATCTTATCAGCGCACCGTTGAACATATTCACTTACCCGTTATCTCCTCTGGGAAGTCGCACGCGGGTTGTAGGAGGTATTGAGCATAGGACATTACTTGAGGGTTATTACTGTCAATACATGGGCTTCTTCTGGCGCCTTGGCCCTTCCGGGCGCGCTTTTCGTGTGCGGGTGAAGCAACGGCAGTGGGCTGTTGTGCTGCGCTCTTCCCAGAGTGCGCCTGAACAGCGTGCCGCGAATCAAGCGAACATATCTCGGTGGCAACAGAATTATGGGGCGAAGCTGCTGCTCCTTGGTATGAGTCTTCGTTTAATTCGTACGAGACGTTTAGGAGTGCGTCGACGGTAGTGAGTGTGGTTGAAGAGGCGTCGAAGGAGGACGCTGCGACCTGTTCTTTCGATATTGAGCGCCGGTGTGTCCACGCAGCCAGCTGTTTCTGGCTAGATTGTGATTTGTGCTCGGGACTGGAGCTAGTTTCTAGCTGCTCAGACGGGTGGCAGCTCGATAACGAGTGCCTCGAGTTCGAGGCCATTAGCCGTTGTTGAGTGCTATGTAGGTCCACTTCCATGAGTTCATCGTCAATACTGTAAAAGCAAGCACGGCGACAGCATAATCGAGCACCGTGGTGTGACTTGGCGCTAACTGAACAGTGTCCTGTTTCTTAAGTGTGGTGCTTAAACTTCAAAAAAGCCAGCTAAAAGAATCTGCTCAATCATTAAGTAATAATAATAATGTCGAATGCATGTGGTTCGACTTCTTTTAAACAGAGTTACATTATGTATATCTATGTACGCGCCCCAATGCTATGTATAATAAAGTGCCTAAATAAAATTATTCCTAGCGAAAAACGGACCAAGTTATGTTTGTTTATTTCCATGTGGATTTTTGATATACTATACTAAGACATCAAATTGACAATTCTGGAATTAAAGTCTCTTAAGGAGGCACATGGGAACTGTTTTTTGGGCCAATCTATTTCAGACAGCTTCTGTTCCAGCCGGTTAACTGCGCATATTCTCGACTGGATGGAACTATATTAAGCAACAACGATCGTTCTCGTGTATCGATAAATCCGTATTCACCTACCTTTCGTCAGTGTCAGAATCTATTGATGTGTATGCCTTACGCGAGCTTGAATCCCTGCTCGCATTTCGTCTCCTTGAGGACTTCCGGCTAGACGAAGCGGATGCTTGCGCGGTACGCGGCGAAAGCGTCAGGTAGTCCGGAGGGACTTCGGGGGTACGCGAGGATGTGGGAGTGACCGAGGTGCAGGTCGTGTTATCTGCCGTTGCTGTAGCCGTCTGGGTTGCTGCGGTCTTCTGTAGGGCCCGGCGGGCGGCAGACATGCGACCCGAGTGACTCAGACTCTCCTCAAATGAGCGTTGCATGAAGTATTGCGTGACGTCTGCCAGATTTTCTTGGTTGTCCACAGAGGACGACGAACAGTGACAGTTACACCTGTCAATGATTCGTATTACAGTAATAATGTGGGAGCGGCGGGGGGGGGGGGGGGGGATAGAAGGGAACACACCGACCGATGGGGTGCGTGGGGAAAGGTTGAAGACATAGTGATACGGAACGTGGTTAGATTGAGTCAAAACAGGGGTCGAATTGACAGATCGAAAACTGCCAGGACAAGACACGGGCAAAAATGGTAGCAAGGACAATGACAATTTGCATATTGGATACATTTGCGTACAACAAAGTCACGTACTACTTCTAGACTTGATAAATCGTGCTAGACAGAAAAGACCGTTGGTAGAATATTGTGGCTGCGTACGTGCGTGATATATCTCACTTGTGCAAACGTAACACCCAATGGGCGGCGAGATATGGACATCGTTGGTAAATTCGCTTTAAGCCGCGACCACAGCCATATGCTTCAATACATGTTCCGCCGAAAGTAACTCAATCAAATTTGAGATATCTCTTATGCCATCGTTTAAACTAGGAGATGCCCCTCAAGACCAACAGCGCACTGGAGATGCAAATAGAAGGACAACAAAAAAGAGAAATACCCGCCTCGTTTACGCGACTTTTTCGTGTGAACTTCAGCTACACGCATCTAGTCCTATTATACCTGTTTCTGCTGACGTTCAATGGCGTTGAAGTGGCCATGGGACCAACAAGCATTGCATCTACATCTTCTAAGCCTCCTCCGACAGTGTTCGATCTAACCATACTGGCGCTTCCGTCCGTCGGTTCCTGATGCGTCATAACATCTGTGGCTACCGATTTTGGCCGCGGCGTCGTTGACACGCCGCCATGAGCGATGACATGCCCGATGTGCGCGGATGTTGTCCCTCGATAGTGGTGATTATGAGCGCTGTGCCGGTTATCCAGTGTCATGGAGTACTCCGGCAGGTGCCCCGTGGCCTGATCGTAGTATCCACTACCACGCCACACGTCGTTGAGTGCATCCACTGAACGGCAGCCGGATACCTGATTATGCGTAAACAGTGCTGGTGCTGTTCTCTAAATTCGACTTTTCGGACATTTAAGACATTAAGAGGCCTGTTGGAAAATTGAAGTCCTACAGTTCGACCTTGAGGCAGATCGTGACTTCTACATATCTCCATAATATTTACGTATTGAACTGTATTTGACCGTCAACGTGAAACCAAATCGTTTATCAAAGTTCTGC
>NW_019213745.1:0-13112 GCF_002532875.2 Varroa jacobsoni
TTATTCTCCTATTAAAAAAACAACTGGAATTTCATTAAGGGGTGGTACGTCCCGAAGCAGCGGACGCAGCTATAACCAAAAATGACTCCGAGTCACTCTGTATCAGTGCCGAAGCTCTTTGCTGCAAAAGGCATTGTCACATCGCCTTTCAGCTCATCGTCGCCCCACGGTCTTTTTTCACCGAACTCACTTCTAGCCACAGCAATAACATCGGGAGTCATCAAAACTTCGATAATACACGTCCACACACGTCGCTCTTCCAGTTAACCCTTACTATTTCTACCTCTTCTGTTTTTTGACAGCAACAATCTGTTTTCTTCCTAATTTTGTTCAACGCTACATCACCTTCTGCCATCAATTTTGCTCGCGCGTCCCATAGCAACGCATGCAGTCATCTCATCAGTATTTGTCTCTATTCAGAGTATGCGGTGCGAAGTGAACGAAGCAGTTGTGGGCGAGTGGTTAAGGCGCTGGAGTAGAAATGCAATAGAGCCACCTCGTGCAAGTTCGAATCTTGCCGAGTGCGATTTCTACGGTTATTTTTGCTTTTTTAGTGTCTCCATTATAATAAAATCATTCGAACAATGTTATATATAACTCGTTCTTACAGAGAATCGTTCTTTTGCGACACTATTGAAAACGACATCCTAAGTAACGATAAACTTATGAGTCAATATGCCCTTCCATCATATAATTTTCTGAGACCAACTTGATCACAACAAACGAGTCACCCTGGTATGTGCGCGAGATCATCCACCGATGTCTGTGGTTAATTGGCTTATTCAGGAAGCCTGATAAGCAGACGTCACCTTTACTGATCATCGATCTCTATAGTGTTCCCCTTCGACCATGTATTCTATTCTCGCTAATGAGCGTATTTACCATAGTAGTCGTCTGAAGTTAGCCTAGGTTGTTTCTTGCAGGATTACATTGCGATATGCTTATGTAAACATATCTGCAGACACAAACAGAGAAGCATTATATAAAAATTGAACAATAGCAGTAGGATCAGCCAATACTCTTAAATCTATTATGCCAAAGACTAATTAAGCTACCGATATCAGCAATAATTAGGTTACTAATAGGAGTAGTAGGAAAAAAAACAGACCGCAAACGCAACCGTAGTAGATTGTATTTCGATATTAATCTTTAGGAAACTACAGCTGAAACTTGCCATTGGTGTTGCTGTGCCAAGTTTTTCCCTGACGACTTGGGCACGTTAGAGCATCGCATTCGGCTGCTTGATTTCCTCATCGTGTTTAATGAATGGCAATAGAGCGGCGCACTCCACACACTTTTTTTTGAAGTAGAATAAACTGTAGAAGCTCTTCTCTCCGAGGTTTTACCATCTCCATTCATAGAAGCGCTTCGTGAAACATCGGTAGACTGACTTCACTTGAACCCATTCCATACTCGAAATCATACAACTCTACAGAATTTGACACAAGAGCTTGTCACCAATGCGCAATGTCAAAATAAATGTGTCACACACTGTTGAGGCGTTGCTTGCCACTTGTACAGTCAAGCATTTTTAGCCAACGACAGTTTCAATAGGGCTACACAATTTGACATAAGTAGAAACGCCTCGTACGGAGCGGTAACCTGTACTGCTCGATACAATTCCCGTAGTCAATTTGAAACCTATGAAAAAGATACCTCATCTGTGAACGGGAGCTAACCGAAAGCCAGATGGATTATGAAATATTTGGCCAATTCCTATGCGTAACTCTTTCCAGTCGCAGCCGTGGGGTACTGCTAAGTTACAGTGTAAATCGGACCGAGATGCTAACAAAAGTATTAGCTCTAATTCTAATTCTGTACCATTCCAGCTGATGTATAAACTCACTAACCTGGTGTTTCGCTAAGACTCGCTGCGACCTGCTGGAGTTGGACTACGATGATAGAAGACGAAGTAGGTACACTTCACTCTCGGATGGAGACCTCAGAAGCGCGAGTGGGCACAACGAGCCCTCCCCGCCATCATCTGTTCAACAACATTCACCCGTTCTGACATCGCCACATACACTGGCCAATAACATTTGCGTTCCAACTGACCGAGATCTGCTTGGCTAGATACGGCGGTTAAGCATGCAAATGGGCACTGCGTGAAGCAGTGGTCCCAAAATTCAAATGTCTGTCAAAAACGTCGAAGTTAAAAAAGAGAATTTATTGTTTTGCTTAAACGTAAACGAACTCACAAATACTGTGACGAGTTAGGTGTTTTTAATGGGGGTGTGTATAATATATCTGCGTTGTCGTTCATGTATAACTTAACAAATTAGTTATAGATAGCTGGCTCACATCTTAGCACCTATGAGACATCTAGTCAAATGGTGAGACGATGCAATAAAACAGATCTGTTATCCGTTTGGCAACCGTCTTTTCGTGATCAATGTAACATGTTTTTATCCATATTTGCCCTCATGGATCACTATGATTCTAGCGCATCTATCTAATCGTAGAATTACAAACATCGATGCATTGTGTTCATGAATATATGCTTCTAAACTGACCGACACCAACGGTAAAGCGCCCGGAACCCTGCTCTGCTAGTAGGCCGAATCATTCTTTCTATTTGGCAGAGCCGTCATCATTCTTCGTGATTCATTCTGGAATAGCTGGCCGTATCGGTAACTTTTCGCTGCATTAATGAACCTGTGTAATAGTAACATCGATAAGTGCTGCTTCGCGTAATTGTCCGTTAACACCGAGAAAAAGGACCAACTCGAAGCTCTCCATCACTGAACGGTAAGTGGACAGTCTCAGGATAAATTTTAGCCAAAAACCTACGTTTCGCCATTTTCCGATTACCACATTCCGGTTTGGAAACAAAGCGAGGTCGCCACAGGAACTCTAATTTGGAGCAACAGCGGTGCGGCAGAGTGGGCGTGACAGCGGTCGGTCGGCTAGCACCATTGCTTTTCGTGGCCACTGAACTACTCAAAACGTTCTCGGGAGCAAACGCGTCCTCGTAAGCCGAGTTGTCAACTTCGGATAAATTTCCCGCATGGGTTTGCTATGCGGTTGAAGTATGTTTTGTAACGAAAAATTTAGCCAGGCTTTTCGGCGAATCTTGATGGCCGAGTTCAGATTGGCCTTTATTTTATTTCTAATTTATACCTAAATGACACAGATTGCTATAGAAATTTGTGTGTCTGTGAGATCGTGTACATTGCCTGGTTTGATATTTCGCCGGCCGTTAGACGAGAATAAACGAGATTTTCGTGTATGTGCCAGGTATCCGAGTCGATTGTGGTCGTCACTGACTACGGCCTTATGGATACAGAACGTATTTTGGTGAAGGGACACAGCTGTTTCCGAAAAACAGGTCTTAACCCAAACTATATTTATAATTAGGTTTAGTAAGATTCGGATTCCCGGCGAATGCAATCACAACACCAAAACTCAATGGGTGTGGTCATGAGAAAATCTACTTTTCTTTTTCCACTGTACGGAGAACCAGCAAAAGAGTTGTTCTGTTACCGATTAAACCGTTTAAATGGTTGGAACAAAAAAGGTTTTACAATATAGTTGTAGCGCTTGGGCAAGCTTACGGTGGATTTTTGAAATCTCCGTTAGTAATTAACGTCACCAATGACGTGAGCGGCGTCGTGTTCGTTACAGTATTGTGTTAAATAAGTAAATGGCAGTTTATCTTAAGGCACCATCATCGTTGAGCGCTACAACCTAAATGGGTGGTTTCAGCAAATGAGCTATCAGCCGGTATATGCTTCGTACCCTGAGAGGTAAGCTACATACTGCAATTGATTTCTAGCTGAGACCCACCCCAGCTGGGCTTTAGCCTTTAGTGAAGATAAGTTTAAAATGTACAACATGTGTATGTGAAGTGTCGTACTTTTTTTGCTAGACATTTCGTTCTACCTAAATTCAAATTCCTTAAGTTTTTTTGAAACTGAAACGAGATGAGATCGTTGCGCACGAAAATGTATTGTTTTCTTGCGGGTAAAATATATTATTGAAAACAGAGATCGATAATCAAAACGTAACGATAACTGCATTCAGAAGCCAAATCGGTCAAAACGATTAGCTGCACACGGGCTAGCGTTTCAATTGATAACCAGCTTTACGAAACAACAAGAAGATCGACATATTGATTCTCACGCAAATTATTTGTTAAATGTAAATTCAATCTATAGACACATGTGGAGTGCTTACGGTGCAAAATTATATCATCGGTGTGTGTATATACAATAACGAGACGAGGCGTCAGTTCATGAAACCCCTTTCCTCAGTTACATAAGCGGTCTATTTGTACACGAAGCATAATGATAGAATAAAGTTTAAATGCACGCCACTTCAGTGAGTACAATTGAATCGTCTGTGAATAAATGAATGAATAAAAATTCATTTTTATTAGCTGTTTGTTAACAGCTAACTAAAAAATTGCTTTTACGTTCATTTGTGCTGCAAATGCTGCTAGCATTAATACTCCTACTGGAATCAACCACATCAAAGCCAGCTCTAATAAGCTTGCTGGCCCTAGAGCCACGGGTTGCCAATGGCGTTACGTAGTTGTCAGTGTGTTTCTATGTATATATATGAGAAAGAGAGAAAGAACCGAAATGAACGACAGTCGTCTGAGAAGCGAATCGATTTTCGGATTGCTTCAAACTCCAGACGACTAACAGGGCGCGACCGCGTCCGCGTGTATGCACTTTTTCAACGAAATCTGGAAGGTCTCAACAAATATGTGTGAAGACTGTAATAAAGTTCGCAATGATTGTTTAGTTCGGCAACATTGCACAGTCCATTGGATTAGACTAAATCAGGCTATTTCTATGATACGCTGCGGTGTCTGTTTCTGCGGATTCGCGAATATGGTGTAGCGATACAACTTCTTGCCGTTCTGTCCTGTACCGTTACTTCGTTACAGTTGTCACTGGTAAAGCTGGCTGAAGTGGCTGAAAACGACGAGTATGACGTTGCCATGAACATCAGCGACGGGTACAGCAATGGTGGATACAGCTACGGCGATGACAGTGAAACGTGCAGGACGTTTACTGCGGCACCGGGCTGTTTAATCATAGCTTGTTTATTTGCCTGGTAACAGGACTGCGACGTGGAGCGATGACTGACAACAGAGCAACTTCTGCCTCTTGTTGTGATGACGAAGTCTGTTGGAATATTTGGCTGTGTGAAACTGCCCAAAGCAGAAACGAGCTGCCATTGACTTGTATGACGATATTCGTCTCAGACTTAACCAAACGATAGTTTGGCAAGGTGAATATTGGTCGGAGCGTTTCCTAAATGCGAGTTGTCGCGGCCACGCGGAGATGGGGGGGGGGCCGCGATATGCCGCCGGCGTTAGCTTCTAAAACGATCACCGCGTAACTGTAAAATGAGTTCCGCAGAGAATCATTCAACACGAGGCAAGTCAACTCGTCAAATAACATTAACAATAGCAGTAAAAGAAATCAGCGACGAATGCAGCTCAGGTCGCTTCGTAGAGGAACTGTGCAGAAATAAGGCTTCAGACTGCAAAACGATGTAGGAGAAGGGTCAGCAATAAATTTCTCCTTTCAAGACTAGATGCATCTTCAATTTTTCACCACTTAAATCTTTGTATGATTTCTACCACGTTTAAATGATTGAAACCTACTAGATCTTTTAGGAAGATACGATTAGGCGTCAAAGGATTTTCTCACCGAGGCTGCGAAGCATATGGTCTTATTTCAGTAATTTCGATTTGTGTGTACACCGAGAGGTATACGTGTAGTGTAGTACATAATATTTCTCTTAGATTAATTCGCCAATTATAGAAACCGACGCGTTATACTGCGCTCATAATTGTTGAACATTACTCAAGCAAAGGCGTATAAATGGGCGTGAAACCCTTACAGGGTTCGACGTAGCATATGACTAATTACAAATAAAAAAAAATCAAATACATGACTATAGGTAGCGAGAGTCGGATCGTCAGTTTCGAAAAGTCGAAGCGCATTTGATGCGTTCTATAACAGTTTGGTTAGTACATCTTAGTAGTAGCGGTACATCTTCGCTATGTTTATCGAACCTGTGTCTAAAATAAAGATTTTCATATTTCGTCTTTTTATATTCAAATATTTCAGTTTTATTATATAACAGAATAAATTGAAATTGTATTTTACTGATGTGACCTAGTGGTCGTTGTAGAGGGAAATCAATACTATTAAGTCTGACCCTAGCAAGGATAGTCGCTCAGGTCAGTGCAAAAGAATTATTTAGAAAATCAAATGGCGTGCCGCCTTAGTTAAACGCAACTTTTTCTTTGTACGGTAGAAACAAGTAGCCCATGTTCAATTGATGAGCGAAGATTAACTGTTACTGAGTACTTTTATGCCGGACAAACTCCTACCAACACTGTGAACTGCCCAAAATCTAGCTACCCGAAATCGTCGGTTTACAGCATTATTCCTGAGTGCACGACCGCTGAAAACAATGCAACGAACGAACCCTCACCTCCAATAAATGAAAAAATGTCATTGCATTTTTTGATTATCGCCGTCTTTGGATACGTGGCGGCAAGTAAAATGACTGTAATCGTTTCCGAAGACTTTGCTACACATCGTATGGCACAAAATCAAGCATAAACGTTCTGAGAACATTAATGTCAAAAGATATGATTGGTGCATCTGGTACCTAAATACTTCGAAGTAAAAAAGAGCAGACCGTCTTCGATTCTTTCACGGTGAAAAATTTACACTATAAATACAAGACTCAATCTCAAAAATCGCCGCGATTAAGAGAGGGTTCCCATAATATGTAAGACTAAATTCTCAGCCAGTATTCATTTACTGAGGCTTGTTTCGTAACCAAAACCCGATACCTTTTTCAATTGCCGTGTACTGTGATCCGGATGCTCTAGAAACTGTCGCGAGGACTGTGGACAGTTATCGCGTCGAATAATTGGCCATATGTCCTTCAAAAAGCAATGCATCCGCTCACATGAACATATCAGTGCAGGGCTGGCTGGCTAAACCTGCACAGCCAAGCAGATTTCAATTCATTAGATCAAACAGGTTTGTGAATGCCGTAAATTACAAATTGAACCCGCGATAAAGTAGCTTCATGAACTAAATAAACACGCTATGTCAAGGATGTCTCTGCGGCCATATGCAAATAAATCCATTCAGATATTCGCCTCTATTTTAATACCGTTTATAAACAAAACAAACAATTTTCGTCCCACTTTACCCCAACCACTCTGTGCATATGACACACATATATATATATATATAGTAACATGGTTACCAAGGTCACAATTATCTGATGTTCTGACCCCACATAGCGTTTCTATATTAGCGTTTGATTTGAATATGGTCGGATAGATAAACCCTCCATATACGAAATAGACGCCAATGCCATATAGAAATGGCATTGGCGTATTTCGTATGTAAAATAGGTTAAAAAGCCGGCAACGTTGCAATGCTTAATATGCGTACGTATTAGAGATGTCAACTTCGATCGTGTCTACCTAGCACGGAGTGTAAAGCTCAAAGAGCTATGCC
This sequence comes from Varroa jacobsoni, assembly GCF_002532875.2. NCBI lineage: Eukaryota > Metazoa > Arthropoda > Arachnida > Mesostigmata > Varroidae > Varroa > Varroa jacobsoni. Next base: position 7,509 of record NW_019213745.1, read on the forward strand.
CTATAGGTTCTATATCGTCTCAATAGAACACTACAACCGTAGAAATTTGCAAATAGTTCTATGTGCAATGTATATTCAAAGTTCATGCAGAACCGTTTACGAGATGACAGATTATCGATTGAACGGTGAATCTTTTAAAAATGTTCTCTCATTAATTAATTTCTGTCTACAATAAATGTTGGTTAGAAGCTCTTCTTCATTGCCGATATGATGTTTTGATTGTTATTATCATGCTGTATTTTTTGGTAATAATGTCCCACCATTAAATCGGCAGGTTAGACCAGATCGTTGTTGTTGTTGAGTGGTGTGTATTTGATGCGGCCTTAATGCGTTTCGTGTTTACAATCTGATCCGATATATGGATTAGATGTTGGCAGACCGCATTTTACACCACTAACGCTGGTCTATTCAAAAGCTGTCGGAATTTCCTCAGCGCGACCCGTTTCCAACGGTGAGTTCCATTAACTGGTAGCGCCGCCTGCCGCTTAGTTACTTACTGAACGCACCCCTGTCATAGGAGTTTGTCTACGTTTCTTTACGTCATAAGTTTCTATTGTTAAAGTACAAATGATATTTTGCGTTGTGACAAAAACGATGAAGAAGCATAAACGCCAATTCGGCTACTGTTTTCGGAGACAATGTAGCGATGTTACTTAATGCTATGGTCATTAAAGTAGGTATCCTTGCCGTCACGGTGGCAATGGTTAAGATGTCATCATACGATTATATCGCTTGTAAATATATATAGGCGTATAATCGATAAAAACTACATTGGTCGCAAATACATTATACAGCACATATCTGGTATAGACAAAATACGCGCCTACAAGCGGCCCGTAACGTTTCATATTGAACCAAAATTGGGAGTACCTGAATAAAGCGGATTCTTGATATCCTTCAATGCACGCGCTGGGCAGCTTTCCAGTAGTTGTTGTCGAAGTGGCGATGTCTATCTCGGGCCGCTGCTCAACCAGCAAGAAGCGGTTGGAATCGATCGCCTATGTATATTATTGCGGCTTGTTAATAATTAGCGAAGCTTAAAAATATTTGAAATTATGTAAATACATATGTATAGAAACAGGGATATATAGCGCAAATTCAGCTTGACATTCGTGTTGAATTTTTCATAATTTCATATCGAGGCATTGCGATTCGGTTTGCTAGCATTTTCGTTAGCGTGCTGCTCTATGTTCATATTCTTAATATGTGCTGGTGAATATGTCCAGGCTAGAAATTATAACCAGCACTGAATTTATAGTGACTGAAATATATAATGCATGTAAAATTATATGAAAAGTGTTAGCGTGTCTCGATGATCGAGCAGTAGATGAATAGGGTCTAACGATTTTCTAAAGATTTCCCAATAATGACCCTGTATCAATGTGCCTACGCATAAGCGGGTGCTTCTCGAAGTTACGATGAGCACCGCCCTAATAAATAGAATTGTCGATGCGCGTGCCTTTCCCCGATCCGTCACGTTCAGTATTCGTATGAACGCTCCACTGAACCCCTGATTTTTTTTATTTCGTATCTCCATTTTTTTATAATACACCATCAGCCAATTAAGCACTTCTTCTCGGCTTCAACAATTAATCTATCTAATCATCCTGTTGTCTACAATTTGCAAAACACTTCACAATTATGCAGGTAAATGTTCCGCCTATGAGGCGCGGGGCGTAAGAGGAACGGATATAAAACTGGGGAGTCCGCATCTGTAAAAGTTAAATTAGGCGAGCCTTTAATAAACACACGCCGGACCTTTACGGTTCAGTTATAAGAATGTAAAAAGCCTTCTGCATTTTAAGATGGCTTCAAGATTTAAAGTTGGTTACCCCACTATTACTGAGATATGAATGGGATACGAATAAGGCAAATAAAAATTATGAAAATTTTATAGAGTATCTGGTGTTATTTAAAACACCGTTCGGATAAAACAGTCCAACAATGTTGAGATAAATTACCTATAAGTGTCATTTCAATAAGAATCATTTCATGTGCATGCAGGTTTAACAGTCAATTTGAAATAGTATTTATACTGTGATATTGTTGCCTTACCAGAGTAGAAAAATGTTAACGGCCCAGTACAATCTTATCGTAACCCTATTGTGTTAACTAGACGTTATACCAATAAAATAATCTAATTTATAGCAGTCTGTAGAATAGCTCCATGTATGACTTCGTAAACTTAAAATTTCGTGACTTTATGAAATTGCGCTGTTTTCTTGTGTTTTTCGTAGAATATGGAGGTGGAAAAGATGTCTTCCGAGTTTGTGAGGCTCACGGTAACGACCGAAGGTTCCGATCTTGGATGCGAGCGGGCTTTCAATCGTAACATCACCGTAGGCGAGCTAAAACAGCGGCTAGAATTGTTAACTGGTGCTGCCTACAATCGCATGAAGCTAGAGCTACGTAACAAAGAATCACCTAACCAACTGCTAGAAGCACTTAATGAAGATGATAGAAAAATCGGTGACTACCCCGCGATGGACACTGGCCTGCTTCTCAAAGTGATCGATCCCTCTATGGGCATTTTTGACGAAGTGGACGCGGTTGAAAAGATGAAAATTTCAGAAGATAGATATGCCCAAGTGAATAACGTTCGAAGTTTTATGCAACAACATGGTTTAGGACGGTTTTCGAATAAGACGGTTAACGAATCAAACAAGACGGATAAGGAAAATTTAAAGGGTAAACGTTGTATCTAGAAAATATGTATTACTAGTGAAATTAGGCCGAACTTCGCCGATGCATCCATATCGGTGATGCACAATTGAATATTTTATACTAGTTCTATAATGCGGTAGTTAGTAGTAGCAAATAGTTGATTCGCTAGTAATGACTATATAATTAGTCGCATAACTCACACCTAACCAATTGGCGTTTGTTTTTCTTGTGATTTTTATTTCGCTAGAAATCGAGGTCGGAAAGCGCTGTGAGGTACGTACTAAAGGAACCCCTGCTCGTCGCGGAGAAGTCAAGTACATTGGAGAGATTTGTCTGAAACCCGGTGTGACCTTTATCGGAGTCTGCCTTGATGAACCATTGGGAAAGAACGATGGTACTGCGGGTGAGGTGCGATATTTCAAATGCGAACCTAAGCATGGCGTCTTTGTAAGACCGGCTGACATTGAGGTGGGCAATTTCCCGGAAATATCGCTCGAGGACGAACTGGACGAAATCTGATTTTAACCGGCCTCGTCGACCGCGATGCCAACAACTGCTGAATCCAACGTCTAGAAATCGGCTTCAGCCCCAGATAGCGCAGTGGAGTTCTTAATTTAGAAAGGATTGATGCATCGATTCGAAAACGGATCTAACCAATAATTAACACTTCGAACCTAGGAGTTAAGCGAAGCGAACAGTCATCCTTAATGATGTAATATAAGTTCAAATTAAATTCAACCCTTAAAGAGAGTCAATTTTAATTCAGTAACGACTGAAGGCTTTAAACTGATTTTAGTTCAGGCGGGCATTAGGTTAAGTAAAATATCAACAAGAGGGAATCTTATACCATTGGAAAATTATTAGAGGATAAAGAAATATGAAGGTCAACTCAATGTTCACACTTTCTTATACTGCCTATCGGATACTGCAGTGGGCACGCAGTCGCTTGGCAACATAAAAGAATAGTCGAATATGCATCACCTGTGATTCTATTAAATTGAATTTAAGATGTTTTGCGATTCTTCTCTGTCTAGTTTTGCCAGACCGTCATCGCACCGGCCAATGGCAAAAGATCTAAGAAATAGAAAAATGACATATATTTATGACACAAATTCTCCACATTTTGCATTGGGATAACCTTCGATGACGACAGCATCAACAACAGTGGACTGCCCCATTTGAGCCGCGGGGAAAACAAACAAACAAAAGTATTAAAACGAAATAAAACTAGTTAAAGATGGGAAAATTAATTATTTAAAAAGCACTAGAGCATAATAGAGGCATGTGACTTATTTATTTTTGCACCTATGGACTAAGCAAGCTGAATACCATGGTGACGAGCCTATCAGCAAGATAATGATGATAATAGCACCTTCAACAACATGCTTTAAAACACATATCTACACAATGTGTTACTCGGCAGAGACAGAAAAAAAGGGACTTTCGGCAAAATGCTTCCGAAAAACGAATTGTTCTTGCAATGCAGATGCAATGTGTTGCAAATACGGAAAATTATTTTGCGTCAACTCAGTTTCGAGGGCAAATGGGTAAGTACCGTCGACACGTGATACTTCGAACGCTTTCTAATAAAACAGAAAAATAAGATGTTAAACAGACCGTTTGTACTTATTTTTTCATCGTTATAGATAGAAATTATTACTTTATGAAACGGAACGAGAAAGATAATCTTTGGAATCGAACGCAAACAAGTTACTTGAACAAGGTAGTTGAACTTGTCTATTTGAATCGTGAAATCCAATACATGTACATATTAAAATTAGGTCTTCGGTTTATTTCATAATTATAATAACCATAATTATTATCAGCTATTAGCGGTATTTATGTAATCAAAAGATAATGTGTGTTACAATTAAATTGTGGTAAGAGCATCGAACTGATTTGGCTAGGGAAAACTTTGTTTAATTTGACGACCGGTAAAATAGATTTCTATTATATATATATGTGTAGAATGAGCGGGTTTTTATCTTTGGTTATTCGATCGACTGATTAGTTGGTTAAAATCCAGTTTATAGGTTTGAGATCTTTAGTGAATTCTTGAGCAAGGAACAAGGCATGTATAATCAAGACATAATCATTCAGGTCTAAGTGAGAACAATGCTTGCCAGTTTCGCAATTATACAAATGTTGTTATCAATCAATTCAGCTAGTTGAACGCTTGTTGGCTCATTGTGTATCAAGCTGCTATTTGTAATGACTACTCGCACGAGATACCTAATTTTCGAGACGCAGAGAAACCTGTGTTTTCAATGTGCGTTCAACCTATGCCGTCATTGATTTGATAAAAAAAAAAACCTGTGCGTGGCAATTCTAATTGCTAGGGGACCGCTGAAGGTTCGGCAGGCTATGACAACTGTTGTACTCAGTTTTACCCCTTAATGTGGACTATTGAATTTAATAAGCAAATGCAAAATTTGCCATCACATACGAGTAGACTGTATTCAACGTTGGTATTTAACATATTCAGTGGGAGCTACCATAAACGAGCTAAAAGAGTGGTTTTCCAACCTCCAAACTACAACATGCACTGCAAAGGATCGCTTAACTAAGCAGTGTATGGGACCGAATTCTATGAGATTTTGCTAGTATATATCCGCTAAGAAACAGCTCAGAACTCACTTGAGACTCATTTGCAACTGATTGCGTCCGTATCGAATAATAGTAACCACCAATCAGGTCAAGTTCCTAATGAAATTATTAAGGATCCCTCAGGCAATTATATACCAAACACTCCGATTAGTCAATCTTGGCTATTCAATAAGCCATCAATGATTTAAGCAGATTTTTCTAATTTGAATTTTTTTACAAGAGTCTTATACGATAGAATTCCAGTCTTATATTTAAAGCAATTACCATCGTTTAAAAAGAAAAGCGGTTTTCCTAATACAGTCAAATAATGACTTGCCCAGCTTAATCTTAAGG
>NW_019213745.1:13552-43040 GCF_002532875.2 Varroa jacobsoni
AACCTTCAATAGTGAGCAATGTTTGAATTTTTCTTGAGCTACACTTGCGTATTAAGTCACATTTATTGGTTTTTTTTTTTGACATTCTTTCAATATTTGCCACAACCTTACAACCATAAAAACTAGTGTTTCCTTCAATAATTGTTTTTGTTTTGCTGCTTTAAGTATACTAATTTTATTCCCTTACTATATAACGTTGATTTAATGCTAAGAATTTTATTGCGTGCTATGCTACTAAGCCTCTAGAGATCAGTTCATAGGCTGACCACTGATTTTACTCAAATAGCTTCTATCTGCTAAGGGATGCAATACCATAATTTCCATTTCTCTCTAGAATTCTGATTTCATTTTTTCTCTATAACTGACTGACTTTTAGCATTTAGGTTGTATAGAGCAACTTTAAATATTCTTGATAATGACAAAAGTACCAACAAGCCTCAGACATTCTTTACTTCTATTTTATGTTCTTTTAATTGGTCTTTAAAGGTCTCTATACCGTCTAGATGGAACTGTTTGAAATATTTTGATATGTGCTTTACAGGCATAGAAAGGTTCTCATATTGCGTTTAACATGAGACGAAGACCTTGATTATGGAAACTGCGAACGAGGAAGGCAATAAGCACCCGCTAGTTTTCAAATTTACTTTGAACAATCTCTAGGGCGCCGATCTTAAATTGTCCTTGCAGCCGGATGCAATAAAATACAATTATAGCATATTCAAATATATTTTCAAGTTACTACCGCATTCGTGCACATAATTTTAAGGTAACTTTATTAGTTGGGTATCATCACATCACTTGCCAATATGTTCTGGCTATCAGTCTGTTTGATTATATTTGTATATGCGTTCTATACGACGGCACATATTCTAAGATATGCGATGCCGAGTTTAAAAATCTTGATAACAGCGGTACCATGACAACAGAAGTTGTTGCATCCATGGGTATCTAATGGCTGCTAATGGTCGATATTAATAGATTAGACAGACTTACACGACCTGATCACAGGCAACGCAATCAACAAATATTTGTTTCTAATGCCCCTTAGGGCTATCTGTGATGGATTCATTAGAGAGTATAGTATTATGTATATAAACAATATACCACGGCTCTCTATTTCGACTTACCCTAGGACCCCTATCCTACATAAAATAATAGTTGCTATTTTTAAGTGTTTCCGTCTAAATGGCGTAATCCTAACCCTCAATAAGTTCGGAGTTTCCCTTATTAGTACGTGCTTTCCTCGTGACACCGAAGAAACGTCAATTCCGTTTCGTACCATGAGAATTCAGCGAAGATGACAAACATATGCCAGATGTGGCATAAGTTGACAACACCGGCAGAGGGACACTCGTAAACATGGCGGATGCCAGCCCGGTAAAATGAACACCATGAGAACTTGTCGGAGGAGTCTCACAAAAGTCGAGTGAATACCGTCAGTGTGCCGTCGGTATAAGGGCAAAGACGACGTACAGCGTAATCACGATATTACGCCGCGCCTCGTAGCTGGAAAACCTATAACGGGTGAAAGATCGTTAGGTAGATCGTCGGTACACTGACAGACTCGCAAGTCAGATAGAACTGCTGCCATAATGGGTTCTGGTGAAATGCGTAGGTACCTGCGAAAATCAGGTTGTAGTACGGAAAAAAGGAGGGAAAATATTATGAGCATCCATTGTCATTTGCGGATGGTTTAACTGATTGCCTATCACAGACGACGATCAGCTGAAAATTAGGTAAAAAAAGAATGAATCGAAGCCTGCGTTTCAGTTGGTAACATTCAAAAATATGAGATATGCCATTTTCAAGAGATACTGCTAAGTAATTGAACAGTTAGTTATACCATCTAAAACAGTTGAAAACAGTTATGATCGTGACGCTGAGTAAAAGTTCAAGGCCTTGAGCAGCAAATAATAAGCTTTTTCGTGTATGCACTTAAATGTGTGATACAGAGATGAAAGCAGTAGGGTCATACATCGCCGTTACAAGAACGCAGGTGAGACTCTGAAACACAACGGATAATTAGTAATGATTATAGGGGTTATTTTACGATACCCGGCTCACTCAGAACACCGCTGGAAGTTAGACATAGGAAACTCATAGCTATATTAGGGCATTTCAAGCTCGCGGAGGCATCTAAAAAATGGGTTACCAAATAGATACCTCTTTTCAGACAGCTCTTACATAGTCTGTGGGCTGATTTTGTATTATTTTAAAACTGATGGCTTAAATTGTGTTCTTCGCAATCTCATCTCCTTCGGTAAGTGAGCTGTTTTGGGCATAAACATTTAGTACTTTGTATACCTCTAAGTAAGGGACTTATTGTACTTCCTCAACAATGATACAGTAAAAAAACAGCTGGCTCTTGGCGAAGCGTCAATCAACGACAATTTTGGTATCTATATGCTCATGGTCTCGTTATGCCATTGCAAATATAGCTTGTAATTCATTCTCGTGGGCTACAGTGCACCAGCCAACTGAAATCAAAAAAAAAAAACAATACGAATTTATTTACAAGTAAGTACAGCATAATAGATTTGCTATGTGGTCGGCGCACTGGCCAACTGTTTACTCGCAATCATCATATCCAAAGCCACATTGTGCGAAGATTTTCGGAATCATTGTTCCACTGTCGTGAAAAATCTTCGAATTCGCGAATCTTCGAAAGCAATTTTCGAAGCTTTCGAAACTCTAATCAGTTTATCGTACTATTACATTTGAATGCGTTGAACTATTAGCTTGAAAACAAAGTCGAAGGAGTATTAGAATTCGGAATAATGCTGCGTCAGGCACAAAAGGCGACGTGCACTTACCTGCAACTAGCGGAGTCAGGAAACGCTCGTTAAATGCTTACAATACTATCATAGCAAATACCTATAGGTAAGCGCGTAAACAAACGCCACATGTCAGCCTAAATAAAAAAAGATTTGAAAAATGCTACGGAAATAACCCCGAATATTTGTTCCGTGTGCATTGTTCCTCTGCGATTAACAAAGGCTAGCTCATTTAACAACGTATTTGGCTCAAGGCAATATTTGTCAAATTTGAAAATTCGAAGGCAGCGTATCGCTTATCGGTTGAGGATGCCATGTTTGAATTTGACAAACCAGTTTTGAGCAGTCCTCTCAACTACGGAGTTTTCCTTGCAAATACATCGAATACCCTAAGTTGCTTGGGCAGTTTTTTCACTTTGATGAAAAATGAATATGTTGCAACGCTGTTTTTTTGCCTTGTGAAATACTTATCATTAAAAGCACAGATCCAGGAAAAGATCAGAAGGAAATGCTTACAACAGGCTTGTGATAGCAAAAATATAACAAAAAAACAATTCAAAAGAAAAAGTGTTTCACAGAGTAAAAGGGTTGTAAAGAGCTCTGTTTTTTTTTTTTTTTACTTAAATTGCTTGTACTATTCGTAAAGCTGAAAAAGGTACTGAGAACCCTAACATAAAAATCCTTGAAAGACTTCTAAGGTTCATGGATTAAGCTGACACTGACCTATCTATAATGAAGTGATTGTTTCTCAGCCATTCTGGAGTCCCTTCATAGTCCTTTAATTTAGGTCCATGGTGCATTTTCCTTGTAATTCCAATTTGAATCTCTTCAAATACGAGCTCGGAAAGCGAAACTTGAAAAGAGCATGTTGTCAAATTTCCTTTAACAGATCATGTTGCATATAGGATAGGGGGCCCTATTGGGCCCCATATTGGGTTATTGATAAAATATTGCCCGTTTCAAAGCCAAAACTGAACTAAATATATCTTACATTAATATTACGAAACAAAATATGAGCCATTTAGATCGATAACCTATTGCTGTTTTTGTGGTAACATCACTCTAAAGCTTCCGTGGTTGCTAAAAAAAAATTGTGACAATTGACGTTTCCATTCCTCTATTAAGACTAAATTCACACTATTAACTACATTAATTAATGAAGAAAGTTTTGCAGAGACCGAAGCAGATGACACACTAATTGTGTAAAGTGCGGGCTGAAGTTTTCCATTCAAGTTCTCGTAGGTTAGTGGGTAGCTAAACATCTGTGTGGCCCGGGGTTGTTTTGGTGGAGGACGACGCGTTTTTTGTTTGCTAGTTTGAACTGAATCTTTCATGGCTTGTTGTAGTTTTGTAGTTATCGATAGTAAGGGGTCGAATCAATAGTTCTATCAGACGGCAACAGCTTGTGATGCACAATTTCATTTATATCCCAGCAAACATGTCGGTGCAGACGTTAGTTTGGACCGTGAGGAACATTTTTATTCGCACATTATTGTTCTATGTGATCCATATTATGAAATCGTATATGTGTAACAGCTTTAGAAGTGGCTCGATTTCACTGCGTGTTTGTAGAGTTTCATTGATGAAAACGACTCAGTAAAACCCTTTGGCTTATAGATTCTTTATTTCTTGGCGATATGTACGAAGGTTTGTTGGATGTAACTTTTGCAATAATTTTATCAGCTTTTGCTGTAATTGACCGACTACTACGAAGAACAACTTTCACATCAAAATTTCCAGAACGAAAGCCACAAAACTATTTTTAAGCCGTTTCTTCCTATAACGCATCTCGACCATAAGCAGTATAATATTTTATGGACTTGAGAAGCATGTATGCCTTTATCATGATAAAAATACGAATTTTACTGGGATTTTCACAAAAATGGCTCATCTTCAAAGTGCTCTATTTTAAGTTTGAACTGTGACACGTCTATTACTGCCAAGGCCCAGCTTTCGAATGACACCAAAGTCGGCCTGACGCGGCTCACGTTGCTTGAGGTGTGTGACTTTAAAACCACGGACAATGGTCAGGACTCTTTCGATAGCTAAATATGGCCATAATGTGGGTCACCTGAATCACATTTTTTTAGTAAACTGTTTTTAAAAATTATATTTAAATAAAAGCAGATTTTTTAGTACCACCAATTAGTCATTTTTAAAATACTGCTTTTTTAATCCGCAAATATCTTTTTAATAGTACATGTGCCTAAAGAGACATTGGTAGGCGTAAACTTGTTAAAGTGTCGAACAAATATTCTATACATAAAGGATTCCAGGGGAATTAAATTTTGGGTTTATAATAAGCCGAATGACCCAAAAATATAAAGGTTCAAAACGGTGAAGGAATTAAAAAAATCTTAGAAAATAAATAAAGACGAGTCTAATCTTGGGCTCATTTTAAACATTATAGTATACTGGTCTCTTTCTTGCATTTTATTGTGAATGATATATATATATATATATATAGATCCTACAGAATCGGACCCCACACAATGGGTAGCACTAAATCTGGTTTTATCTTATTCGATGGAAACTGGACACTATCATACACTTACCGTGTTGAAAAATGCGTGGGGAGTCTTGGAAGAACAATGGTTTTACCACTAAGAAGTTAATATCGTCTACTCTGTGGGTTACCCCATATTTCCACTGCTTTGCATTTTATATATATATATATATCTCTTCTAGAGTGTTCTTAAAAATTCGGCGAAACAGTAGGCCAGTGATAGCACCCTCTAGGTATAAGCACGTCCCGTTTTAAGACACCTTTGAGATAATGTAATAATAACTGACGCCTAAATTATGTATCTGAAACTTCCGACGTCTAAATATATATACATTTCTTGCGTCTTACTGCGATTCTAATTCATAAAATTCTTTGAGAACCACAATCATAGCTAAAAAGCACAGTCTCAGTTTTGTGAACCTCTTCCCCTATAATATTCATTAGGCATACAGAAGTCCTAATATACTGAACAAGACTTTATTTTCGGTAATATGAGTCACTAGTAACATCGACTATTGGGACTATTCTAACGGATTCTATTTTATAAATAACACGTTTTTTATAGCTATTGTCTGTCCTACCCGGATATGAAGCTCACTTAACTGAGTCACATTATCATCTGCTGTATAATAATCAAATAGCTTTTTGTAATTTTTAACGAGGGTAGCTTACTTACAGGGAAATATCTAGCGAACATCTATGTTTGCTTCATGGCTTCATGGCATAGGACTTCATGGCTTAATTTCTATTGCTGCTGTTGATTGATTATAGGAGGATTTTAGAACTGTCGTTGTCCGAGGCGGATTCGCTTCGTCCCATATGAATACTATTGAGGGTTCCGAAAAGCGCCTCACCCTTTGGAGGAGTGCCCGAGTCGAGGATCTCCTCCGGTCACCAACCCATCAGTGACACAACATCCATATTCTACGAAAAAAACTTCACACAAATAGAACATACAGAAATTGTTAATCAATTTTCGCTGACTTTTACTGGTAAGAAAAAACATTTTCATAAGAACAATCAATTCAATTTCATCAGGCTCTTAGTTTGGATTATTGACTTCATCGGGTGAAATTAACCGAGTGGTGTCAAAGGACGGAATAGCCATACTGTTTTTGCTTTTCATTAACACCCCCGTAGAGCGTAGTTTTGCACCTTCATACAGGTAGGACCGAACCTCAATGCCACCTGAATGTTCACTCATTTTATGATCTTGATATGGAATTAAGTTAGCTCCGAAATGCAGTAGAGTGGATCTGCATCTCCATTTAGCGCTGTTCGACATTATCGTATTAAATTTATCGATTTATAAATATCGATAAATAAATCGATCTAAAAACCAACGAGAAAAGAAACCAATTATCCGCTGGTCGATCTCAGTTTTGAGAATGAAAGGAGTAGCACACAACACTAGCATATTCAGCAGAGACTTCCGGCGACATAAAAAAATAAAAGTCACTTTTTATGGACTATCCCTATCGTAAAATGAAGCCTTTTGTTAGTATCAGAGTTAAACAGCATTATCAAGTAAAAGGCACGGTCTGCTACCATCTGCAATGAAGTCGGTTTTTTATTCTACTGGTTCCGTGAGCTATAGACACCCACTAAATTAATATACAGTTTAGTGCTTTCATTCAGTCTATAACAGACTCGATAAGGTATCCGATGCTGTAACAGCAAATGACCTACTAATGAATGCAAGCCATAGTCCACAAGCAGGAAAAATTCACAAAGCGCATCACGTAAATTACGATTTGTCGTACCTTTACCTAATGAAATGCTATTGCAATCCTTTCAATATATGCAATTAAGTTTCACTAAATTGTGCTAATCAAGCATCTTTATTTAAAATTAGAAAAATTAACTGGAAAACAAAATTAAATGCCCATTCAAGTCTCGCATATTCACTGTCTATCGAAAAGCTGCTGCACAGTAACTCTCAAATAGGTTACTGCAGTTTGGACAAACCCGTAGTTTAAAGAGAGAATAAATAAGCCCAATATAGACCAATTTGATTGAATTAAGTAAGTATGCTTTGAAAAGTGGTAATATTAGTAGAGGCAGGCGTCAAGGTAACCAACGGTAGGTATTAACAGCACTTTTATTTTGAACATGATAAGGAGGTAAATATTAAATAAACGAATGACAAGAAAAACATATTCATACTGACAGAGAAGGTATAATGAAGCAGAAAAAAATAATCGACTTAAATACATTATCAACCTGTTAGGATCCTCAGTATCTCACAGATACACTGATATATATAGAACATGCGATTGTGTTAGGAAGTGTTATGCTCTCAATAAAACGTTTTGCCTATATATTATTTGCCTAGCAAGACGGCGTTGGCCGAGGCGCCCGGCATGTAGACTGTATTGTATAAAATCACTGATTTTAATTCGCCAGCGGACACAAAAATAAATGTTGTCAAAGATAAAAAATGTCGAAAATGATATTTGTTATTTCCCGGACCGTTCAGATCTGGTAACGCTTGAGCATCCGCAAACAAAAATAAAGAAAAAAGCGATGAAGAAAAGCGGCGATTACTTATGCACTGAACTACTTGCAAATTTGTCAACTAGGTATATTGCTAACGTTGTGTGGAATACCTATTTTGAGCAAGTTTTAAAAAGAAAAGTATATTTAAGCCGCAAAAAACGTGTTGTTGGTGTACTGTGTGTCCGAAATAGCACAAGAAAAGTCTGCACATTTCTTGCAGTAGCTGACAAAAATTATTCGGTTGAGTACCCCGACAAGTTCCTATTAAATATACAAAACAAATGAGAAAATCCCTTACATCTTACATTAGTTTCTTTTATGGATCATCACAAGAATATTTATACTTGTTTATATTATTTCTCTAGAAAATACTATCATAAAGCAAACTCCTTTAATATACGTCAGGCATCAATTCAAATTCTGTGATATTCTGTCACAATGGATTCTATGATAGAATCGTCGATGCTAAAACTCTTGCTGAAATACTTGAGAGGTTGGTCCAGTGGCACCTTTTATACGGTACATATATTATATACATATATTATATATATAATAATGATCATTATGAATGTTTATTCGACTTCTTGTTCTATTCTATTCATGCATATATAATTCGCTGACTAAATCAACTTATCTCGATGATTACCTCTGTGTACCTTTCCGCAATGTGTAAGATAGGTGACTATTGGTCCGTTTGCTAAGATTAATCCTTTCTGCGATACCTATAATTGACAACGAAATCTTCGGTCCTTTGGCCCTTTCTTTCAGGTATGCTACAATTGCTGCCATTGTACAAGTTGAGTGCAAGGAACATTCCTTCCTTTTCGGTAAAAACTACTGGAAATTATTCTTTCGTATCAAGGTCGGATTTTTTCTCTAGTTTTATTTAACAGCAAGTGAGCAGAGGTTCATGAGTGGCAGGTATCGATGGCCCCTCGCTGAATCGCGCCCTACATCTCTTGGCGCGACTCGCAGGTGAGCAGTACCTACGTGTTAGAGAGCTCGAAAGTGGCTCTTACCATGTGTCAAGCGGATGGTGTAAAATTATTAGGCTAGTTAATCTTGTAGGTTCCCTCTTCCAGTACATTTACCTATATTCGAGTAGTATGTCCACAATTTCGCGCCAACATAATAAGTTATGAAAAATGAACTAGTTCCCTAGATTGCATTTCGAGATTATTCCTTCTTCAATTGTTTGTAAATACTCATTTGAGGGTGAAGACGACACCAAAATAGTGCACCGGAATATTGCCTTACAACGCAGCACAACTAAATTTGCCGTATTTTTGTTTTCATAAATGCAAAGAGACACGTTTCATCTTCTTAAATCGTACTGGCTAATGTCCGAAATTTCAATTTAGCCTTATATCACATTATACCACCTAAGATATCCCTTTCTGCACGCTGTCCTCTCCATAGCGGACTACGTGCCCCCTTCCTGTGTCGTCAACATACGAAATCAGCTTCTAATTTCGTCTGCTATACGTTCCCATCTTACCTTATACCCCTGCTCCTTTCTCTTTGAGATTCAAACGTTGCTTATCTTTTCTCTATATTTCTATATATATTTTTTCTATATATATACTTTTTCATATAATGAGTGCTCTTATACAATGTTAGAGTCGAGGGCGTTTACCATCTGTTGGTTGGTCTTTTCCCCAGCTTTACCTTCTAAAGGCAGAACAGAATGCAGCCATTTTCCCTTGCTGCCTTCTGCTAATCTCCTTCTTCTTTTGCTTTTTATCGCCTGCTGCGATTTAGAACGCGACCCTTTCCACGTCGGCCGTAGCACAGGTATCGGCCGACCGAGAAAATCACAGTGGCGCAGGCTAGATGTAAAGTGGAATATTTCCTATGCAAGCGTGATATATATATATATATATATATATATATATATATATATATAAAGGAGGGAGGGAGAGGGGGGGGTAAAACCAGCTTCCGAATCAGCCCGTGTGTTCGTCGTACAGTCAGTCGTATTTTCGTGTACGTGTGTTCTGCCTAGCTACGAATACGTACTTGGCTGCGTATTTCTCGATGCCGTGTTTTGTATTGACTTATCTGACCATTTTTGCCAACAAACGGGTCAGTCATATGTTGATTAACGTGTTGCCTGCCCTAACCTGTGCGTGCGCCTGTGTTCCGAACGCTCTCGCTGTATCTAAATCTGACTTTGAGTGCCCTATGCTACGGAACAAAATTTAAACCTATAGCAGGAACAGCTGCAGAACAAGTAGCCACAGAGGCGGCTAATGCATCTTACTTTGTCGGAGGTTCCGTGAAGTTAATAGCGTTCTTTTTGCTGGGGCCAGAGTACTAAGGCAACGACGGCCGTAAGGTCCTAACATAGACCGTCTATTTGACTCTGCATTATACTTTGTTCGGATTGGATCGTTCGCTTTCCGGCCATTCGTCGTGCCGTTCGTGCGTTGTGGAAAGAGGGAACAGCCCGGGTAGAGACGAACGCCAACGGGCCATTGCTTAGTGCAGAGAATCGCCAACAGCAGTAACAATAGTACAGTAATAATCACAGTAGATAAAAAGCGCAGCTGAAACACATGGCAAAGAACGTAACGGATGCATACAAGAAAGAAAATATAGGAAGGGAAGCGGCAGCTGGACGATACAAGACACGAGTGGCGGGCAGACCAACGAGCAGGCGTCTGCGGTCGTGAACAGAATGGCACGACAATAACACAGCAGGCCAGTGCCGTCGCTGCAGTTATATGTATCGAAGTGTGTACGTGTGTGTTCATGCTGGTGTTCGAACAACAACTACGTTAATACAAGTAACATTGGATAGGGTGCTATGGTGCGAGCACGCAGGTCCTGTACAGTTTTGTTGCGCTATGATGTTCTGTGCCGTAGTTTTCCGTGCTGTTCGATACGAAGAGTGTAATACTTTGTGCATCATTTGCTAGGATTACTACAGCTGTAGCAGAAAGTGTGAAAGAAGGGAACGAGCCACTGACTGAGATGCGAAGGCGTTGTGCACATTTTCTGGCTAGCGACAACAGCGACGCGACGAAGACAACGGCAAGAAGGACTACGACGAAAACAACAGCGACGCCGAAAAAGCCGCTGGCTACGAAATTCCTTCCGGTATTTGCACCGACCGCTGCCTGAATATTTACCACGAGCTTCTGTAATTCATTAGCGACGAGACGTGGAAAACTCGGTGCAAGCGTTTCTATACGAGCCATCGTTTCCATTCAGTCGTCGTTGTTCGAATGTTAATAGCACCGGCTGATTCGAAAGTGGCAACAGCACGTCATACATGGTAAGTGAATGGATTAAGGGCTTCTTAATAATAAGACCTTTTGAACATGTAAATGGACTGATTACACCGCGATAACGCAGCGGAAATAAGCGGATCCACGACAGTATTGATTGATGTAGATATCGATGGAGATTGTTGAATTGCATGTGGTACCACTTCGGCTTGGTGGTGGGAAGAAAATATCGTAAAATGAAAACTGGGCCCATGCGTGTATCTGTAAACGGATGTGGCACGCCGCTTGTGGTCCATTTTGCCTGTGTTCTTGAATGTCTCGTGAAAACGCTTGAGGAGAGGACCTCGTTGGGTGAGAAGGTAACCACAGTGTAAGGCTAACGATAAATTGCATGGACAGCTTCTCTTAGTAACGGTGTTGGGTGCGTGAATTAGTTCGCCACGTTATTCTTGCTTAGCAGGCTAATTGCGCTTCATTACGAGCCCCAGTTTCTTGAAACAAGAACAGGCCTAACGAATCGCTGAGAGGTTACGTACTCTGTTGAGCAGTAAACTTGAGATTAGGGAAGCTGAGGGCTTCGAGGAAACCAAATGAATTGAAATGAACAGGTCTGCGTCCTCGCTCCACCTACTCCACTGTGCTGATTATTAACAATATCTGTGTGCTTGCACATATGAGCAATAAATGATGAGGGTTCGTAAGTACCTTAAACGCAACTTTGCATTGTGTATTCGGTATACATAGGATCATTACAGTGGGCGTTTGTACAATTCTGGGGCATACCTAGCTGACTTGCAAACTGGCAAGCAATAAACTTTTCATGAGAAGTATTCGTGTGGCTGCCCAATATCCTGTACAAAATGTACCTGTACAGGTATACATTTTTACTGTATTGCGTGTAAAAACATGCGTGCGATTTCAGTTGCTGATTTGGTTTTTTAAATACGTTTTAAAGCTGTTCTAGGAGTATCCTTGACCAACATGCTTGTTCACTGTAACTGTTGTTTAGTCCACGCTTTTACTTAGAAGCTAAGTCGGCTACAATCTGGGTTTATCAAAAATAGCTCTTTTTGCGCCTTGCTGATCAATTTTCGAATCCTCTCACTATAATACCTAATGTGAAGCTTTCGTTTTACATCACTGGGATTTTGGTCGTATTTTAAATATCTACATGGAGGCTAACGACAACGTCAACAGTTACTTTCAAGCCATAGAGCCTATAATCCCGATCGGGATTTGTCCGGCTTAGAGACGTTTAACAATCGGCATCAGTGTTCATTCAAATGCCAAAGGTGAATCTTTTGCCATGTAGAGAAGCTTGTGATATTGTTTTAAAAAAAATTTGATTTTTTCTGGTATCGCTAATAGCGGATTAAACACAGGTCCGTCGTGAAGTGTCCATTAATATGTGTTCAGTATACGCAAGAATGGTGATACATTGACGTGAAAGAGGCTATTATTATACGTCTACGTGTTCATAAATGGCAGCGCACCTCTTGTTACGACTCTGTCTAAATATTTATTAACATACCGGCATTCGATATTGGCAACAAATATGAACGACGAATCATCCTCGAAATCAGGCGCATTACGAAGCTCACGTGTAAAAAATAAACATGACTCTATAGTGATAGACCAGTCACTGAGGCTGTCAACGAAAGAGGTTTGTTAGGTTGGCTAAAATGGCTGTTTCTATTCTTTATTTCGTCCTTTCAGTGTATAACTTAAATGGTTTATTCTATAGCGGTGGCTTTGATATCGTTCTAACATGCGCACTAAATACAGATCGCGTCCATTGCAAAAATCAGTTTCGAGCAGACTCGAAAGCTTTCCACCAAATATCAAATCTATGTTTTCCACATCCTGTGAAATTTGTCACATTTTATCCTCATCGTTCAAGACAATCTACGCTCGTGGACAGGGCTGAAAATGGAAACGGCCATAGCCTGGAACAAATCTTATTCCTGATTGACGTCCGTCTCTGTTCGACGCCGGAAACTCTGTTTACATCTAGAAATGAACTACGTTTCAACGTCTTTTTTCACTGTGTGCTGAGCTGTGGCATGTACCGCGCGTATTATAACAATATTGGTTACTATGTGATCTTTATGCGAGCGGTCATCCTTTGTCGCCACGCCGTCAGTATCAGTAACGACAGAAGCTGGCAGAGAGGCCTTTGTTTTTTGTCTCAAAAAAGTAGTGGCAAACAGAGTTAGTATACGTGCGCAACCCGTTCCTCGTAGCCGTAGTCGTAGAGCTATAATTGTAGCTTCTCAATGTGCTCTGCGTATTGTAAAAAAGAGAACTCGTACGCCATCGAACTGCTGCGTGAGTCGTGCGTCGCCTTCTTGCGCCAAGCGCCGAAGTCGCCGCTCTGAGTTCGATAATCAGTTTCACTCCCTGCAAACAACCGCTGGCAACGGCGGCGAAACAACGGCTATCCCAGACAGGAACAGTCATCGCGAAATGGACAGTAAAGAGATGACGGCAGGGTTATGAACGAATGCTTGTCTGTTTGCCTTTTTGCGTCTGTGTGTGCATGTGTGAAAAGTGATATTGAGGGAAAGACCAGACATATTGTGATGTAGACATGCATGTTGCAGGCGCTATTCAACGACTTTGCCGCTGCTGCTGCTGCTGCTGTGGCTCTTACTTTAGTACACTGAAACTGAACGTAGGCTGTCGGATGCAGGATCTGACCGCTGGAGTTAGGGAAGCCACTTAGGGCGGTGGCTGGCTTCCATGGTTACGAAATCTTAACGAAGGAAATCAATTGATTGAATACAGTGATGAATCGATCCATCTATGTGAGTTGCAAGACGGTGGAAGAAGGTTTTCCGCTAAGGAACATAATCATGATGCACGGAATTCTCGGTAGGCTAATATAGGCATCTGTGTAGAATGTTTTTATTATAAAATGTTGCATATAATAATTTTAACTTTTATTATATTTATGGTTCTTTTCGTACATTGCTTAATCATCGAATCATCTAGTTATTTTCTTCGCTTTTTACTATTTATTTGTTTTCGCAGGTCGGTTTTTATCCTGCATGTTTCGTGGTATCAGTAACAACGTTTAAATGAGTGAATTATCATCCAGGAGCACAGCTGTGCTTATTTGTTATTAAAGAAATTGCATACCATTCAAGTGTACGGCCACGTAAGTTCCAAGCGCAGTTTCCCGTTGGGCTTTTATAGATTGCTTGGAATTGGAACCATAGATTTCAAGTGACGGTGGTTAAATTGGTTTTATATTTTTTCACTTTCTTCACCGTTAATAATCGCAGCATCATTTCGATGTCTGTTTTCTTGTTTAAGACCAGGTTATTTTAATGTTTATTGGGAGTGTACGTGATCAGTTAGAGCTCCCTGTGGGAGCTTCATAGAGGCGTGTTGCATCGAATATACATAAAGTCTCCCGGCGTATTCTTTGCTGAGTTTAAATAAATTATGATGTCATTTTCTATGGTAAGCATGGGTCATTTTTCGATTATTCTGGCTATATTCTGGCCCTTTCCTATAGATACGCAGCTCTGGATGTGGTGAGAGCCCTATGTCAGAATCAGTGTGAGTACGACACAAGCCTCTTGGCCTACTGCCACGCGGAGCCTCCAAACACTGAGTTGAATGTTTATGCAAGAGTAAAATTATCGCAGATTACCATACGATCAGTGTTTCATATATTATGTTGAATATAAACCGTTCGGCATAGTTCAGAGTCTGAATTGCAATCGTATTACACAATCAACGGGGAGAAGGGATAATAGTGCAGTACGTTGTGAGGCAATCGAGAACCGTTGATTCTGGCTTCTAGGGTCAGTTCAACAGAATAGACGTTCGCTCTGAGCTGTTAAATCTGCGGACACATCAAAGCGCAAGCCAGTTAACCCATTGAGATTTATGTGACAAACACAGATTCATCAAGTGGTGGTGGAACCGGTACAAATCTGTCAGAGTTGGAATGATAACAGTTGTTTTACCAAGGCCACTAAATATGCTTTCAAATAATGTGTAAGCCAAGTTTTTATTTTTCCCTATAAGAATGTTTGTTTGACCTAGGTTGTGTGTCTGGCTATATGGCTGCTGTGAGTTGACTGACATTTTTTATAGATTGCATGCATGTTTAGCCATTTTTATTCACTCTTTATTTTTACTAGTTTACTAATTTAGGCTGTGCAAGAAATGAGTCCCCTGGTTTAGTTCACTCCACCTGGACATGACTAACCAACATTTAAAGAATCTTTTTTGCCAAAATTTGCTTTTCGCTTGAGTATTGCGTTTCCACTACTGCCAACAGTGAACTCTTCAGCTAAGCATCTCAATGCTATCATGCTTTTTACCGGTCGCGTTCCAGGAAGAAGCCTTTTTAAAGCATGAACATATAAACGCATATAACAAACCTAAAGTCAAAGTGAGCCCTAGTTATTATTAGTAACCTTTTTACCACTTATATATATATATATATATATATATATATATATATATATATCTAAAAAGTGGCATTCTTACAAAATTATTCACAACATTTTCGATAACACTTGCAATGTCATACATATTCAAGTTAATATATAATATATCATCAATAAGAGTTAATTGTTTTAATGCAATTGACGACTGCACAATGGGTCTCGATTACTCGTTTTTATCCCACGCATATTGTACTCCGGTTAGCAGCCAACTTTAAACTTTATCGATAACCCCATGCGCAGATCTTCTGATTCTACAGTTTGTTATTCAAGTCTGTAATTAATCGTCTGACGTTGATAAGCTACTATGTTCTTAGCAAACGCTTTTCGTCTACCGAAACCATTCTGGAAAGGCCCCGATGGCATCAGCTGTATTTAAATTTGTTTATCCGTTTTCAAACAGTTGTGGTGAGAATTTTCTGCGAAAAGTTAGGAGTGAAAAATCAGATTTGTCGGCTATTTTATTTTCGCGAGGTGCCATATTTTGGTACCGTTTTATTTTTCATATTATGGCTTGCAAGATTTCGTTCTCGACTTCGTGCGAATATTGCCTTCTTTAAAACTTGACTAATATTTTTGAATTCTATTCAGTTTATCTACGTCTTTATATGTGCAAATACAAAAAAGATCGTCATCTTTACATTTATAAATATAACTTTGAAATTAAATATCTTTTGAACTAATAGGGCTAGAATGATGAATTAGTTTATGTTAGGGCTTTTGTTTTATTTTTACCTATTTATCGCAACGTCACATATTCCATTACTGAATTCAGGAAGTAATCGAGACACAACGATGAGGTCCGCCGTTGCCATCAACTAGCCAGACCGCGTGTTTTCGATTGCCGTGCCAACAGTACACGAGTTTCTCATAAAAAGTTCGAGACAGCGAGCTGTATTCATTGTTTTATTTTCGACAAGTATTTTATACCCAAAAAAAAAAAAAAAAAAAAAAAAGAAGCAGATACTCAGTTTGAGAACTACTATAATCATACGTCGAAACGTACTCGATAACTCGCCAACGAATGTTATTTCTCTCCAGAGCAACGCCATTCTATTGTCGGATTCTTCTCTGGTTGGCAATAGAGATTAAACCATGCCTCGTCGTCTATGGCGGCGGTATCCTCCAGGCAGGTTTTTGTTGTTGATTAAAGTTCCGTAAATTCCATACTTACATACATCAGCTGGCTTAGAATCAATTCGCAGAAGATTCATTTCTACTCAGTTTCGCATTTTCAGTTTTTCGGTTATGATTTTCTAACACATCACATAGGAAATGCCGGTGTTGGCCAACAGAGCCTTTAGATTCTATGCTCTGAGTAAAAAGCCTCCTCGATTGTGGCAGAGCGTTTTTATCCTTCAGGTTCAAACATCTGATCATTTCCTCGGTGATTTTCAACACCACAAGCTCCCGTATTGAAATGCGTACACCATTCGCGTACTATGCTTTCGCTTAGAGTCTGCTTACCTAACGTTTTCATCAATCTTCGATGAATTTCCGCATTGCTAGGGCATTGAAGAAACTAAAACTTGGCCAGTGAGCGTTGATGTTCGAGACAAATTTTTTCTTCTAATTAATTGTTTTTGTATTTTCCTTTTAATAAATTGTTTTTAGAGTTAACTAAAGCGGCTTTCATTTAATAGTTTTCAGAAAACGGCATACTTACCAACCAAAGTTCATCTGCGGCACCTAATTCAGGAACCATTTTATTTCAGCGTTTGTCGCATTCGCTTGTAACAGCTTGATGACATATCTCATAAATACATTTTTCTCTCTTTTGTTCTTCCTGTTTTTTTTTACCCGCGTTGTATGGATCGGATTTAGTGTCTCTTAAATAAGCTAATAGTGCAGGGGGTAGAAGACAGACTTAATTAGCCCAGGGTAGATAAAAGCCCTTACGAACTTGAGTGGACTTTTGGCCTAATTGTGAATATGAGATACTAATTGACCAGAAGTCGACGGTATACATTCCGTCTTATTTAATCGTCTAATTCTAATGTGCCTTCAGTTACCAAGGTGTTCACAAGCCAGCCTCTGAATGGCAAGCTTCATCAACTGTGTGTATCGTAAAGGTATTAACAAGCAATGCCATTACCATTATATTGTGATCTAGTAAGTCAGTCCAAAACGATTCACCGAGAAATAACTACGGCTGATGATCGCTGTTAGTGGGGCCGCTTATGATCTGGTCGAGTTATTATATCGTGAACAATTAAAGACTCGATTTCATTACGTGCCGAAGTGATTCAATTATTAATTGTAATTTACTAAATTTGTACCTTTATACAAGAACTTATAAAAGGATGGAATTGCATTGGAGGCTTGACGTACTGTGGTTTTCTATGAATTGATACTTCATGGGAATCATGCAAGGTGTAACCTCATTTCGAGAGGGACCGAGGAAAATCGGAATTATGTACAAAGTAGCCTAGGGATATTTTTTCAAGATTCCATCTGTACTAAATGTATATTATCCTATCCGAAAACAGGCTGTAGAAAATATACGTCAAAAGCCACGGTTAGAATCTGTAAAAGGGCCCGCCTAAAAGTCGAGTTTTACATTTTCTCTGGTATGAAAAGTATATATACGCGTATATATTTACATAACCTGTTAAGGTTAACATAATAGTAAAGGAAGTTATCTACCTAAAGCACTCTATAAACACACATAGGAGTGCGTACGAGCAGGTTTTTTACTCACTCAAATTTTTATTCATCCGGTTCGATTTGTAGGAGAGGCGGACAGAAGCAGAAGAAGATGGTTCAAGAGTGCGAAAAAATTAATGGAAACTTGGGCGGCCCCCATACATTGCCGCTTTTTTTAGGTTTTAATTTGCTAGTAATCTTAATAATCTTCTTCATTGCTTGATTTATTACTAAATGACTTTCAGTAGAAGAAGCGTTATTGTAACGTTGTAACGTTATAAGTGTCCCATCAAAGCAACTCCTGGAAGTCTAGAGTTAAGTTTATGCAATGCGGTGCTACGATGACAACATTAACAAATTCTTAAGGCGAACAAAGGATGGGTTTAGCCAAGAGTGCGATTTGGGACTCGTGATTTTCGCTCATTTCTGTCTAATTCAGCTTACGTACTGAGTGGTTGTTTGTATAGCAAACTGAAATTAATGTAGTGAAAATTAGTTAGGGCCAGACCTTGGTATCTGCTTCGCAATAACCGTCACCATTATGTAAGCAAGTTTAGCGTATTCGCTGACATTATTTATAAAATTCTATTTAAGCAAACAACTCTATCACAAATCTATCGAAGATTTTGACGTGTCTGATTGCGTTGAAAACCCACGATCGAATATGATTTTCATTTCAATGTATTACAAGTTGTGCCATCGAAATATGCTAATTACCGCTTCGGACGGGCTTCAGAAGTATTATTTAAGCCGATAGGCTTGACCATTTTGAGGCAGCTCTTGGTTCATCGAGGTTTGTCGATGACACGCTGTTGGTCTGGGCCCATATGATTTTCCGGTTTGTCATGTTAGCTAAAGCCAAGTTTCGTATTGGTCATAGGTCTCTGTTAACTCTGAAGGTTATAAGCATAATCTTTGGAATATGCGTCACAACGCCTGCTGAAATTTATTATTTTCTGATAAACGAAGCATTTTAGGAGAACAATAAATAAATTAGCTTTTGTCGGTCCCATAGGAGTGCTGTTTGGGTTGAGGTTAGTATTTAGCTAAGAGTGCAATGGTGTTCACTCTATTTCACTCAATTGATACGCGGTCAAAGCGGCCTATATGTTGTCGGTCGTTCACTAAACCGTCCCTCAGTGTGGTAGCACCCGCTCGAATATATTTTTGGGTACGTGAGGAGGAGCATTTTATTTTCAATGGCCAGTAAATATGGGCAGGCGATCCAATTATAGCGTTTATCTATCCGCATAGATATGTTTGAAGGAGGTGTGCCCCGGTGGTAATTGCCCGAGGTTGTTGTTTATACTGCCGAGATCAGATGAGGTAAGCTTCTGTAGAATTACACTCTAGTATCCAAAGCCTAAAGACTCCCAAAGTAAACGAAATAAGCGATACCGCCAGAGACCTGGAATCTTAGGGTCTTCAAAGCTAGTCTGGTAGATTGCATATCAATTAACGTGATTTTCTGCTTCTGAATTTGTTCATAAAGTATATTTTCAGTACAATGAATTGTAAATTCGCCAAGCTAGCAGCTCGCTCGAGCGTGATTGTCGGTTGCATCATATAACTATATTTCTTTTTCGGATCCATGCTACTGAAATTAGCTACGCGATTGAAATTAGTGTTTGGCAATTTTCTGTTTACAATTTATTTGTTGAATTAGGCGAATCAGTAGTGATGTCTACGTGCAAAGACATGTGTGCAGAGCGAACCCGTTCATCGTCACTTGGACGGGCTCGTGGCTATCGAGCACGATACTGGGCGTATTTGCTTGATAACCTACAAAAAGCAAAAGATGAAATCTGTGATGTCTGTGAGCGCGACCAGGATATTCTGGCATGCAAGGAAGCACTGCTCGTCCTTAACAACTACTCAAAAGAATTAATAGCTCTTATTGAGCTGATTCGGCTGAATGACAAACTTGAGAAAACCCCCGAGCCTTGCAGGTGCGTACACACTGTTGTTTTCTCAATTGATTTCCATTTCGAATTGAGTAAAAGTGGTAGCTATAGGCACACATACGTGATATTTGCATGTATAACCTTTCGAAATTCAGTGCCCGAAATATGTAGACATTTTCTATTAATTTAGTACACTAAGCGAGATCAGTTTAAAGATAATTCACTAGAAATGCAATTTTATTATATCTACGCAAATAATTAATATGCAAACACGTTTTTCATTTACTGAACATCTGCTTATCAATATGTCTATCCAGACCATCTTCACTATCATGGGAGGTTCGAAAGCCTGGAGGAAGCCTCAGTCGCATGGCTCGTGTATCACCTGTGCCCCCGCGATACTCCCCGCTACCTCAAGCAAAGGAAACGTGTACCGTTGCCGTACAAACCATCAATTCCGGACAACTTTCTGACGATAATCGAACGCGAGTTCCGCCCCCTACGCCCAATCGACCTGCAAGTGGCCTTGCAACTAGGGTGACTTCAAAGGTTTGTAAATAAAGAAGTACCATAAAACGATGGAAGGCAACACCAAGCAAGGATATGGTCTGATTTTAACGGCTTCACTTTATTAACACTTGTATACTGATGTAATTGTCTGTTCATTTTAGAACTCACCGTCGTCGCCCGTTCCTATGAAGTCCATTTTGTCGACGCGCAATACGACTCAAAAAGCACCACTTGCCGTTACTCCCGTGACCAAAAAACCCTTGGGTTTAGCGGTCTCGCATGCCCGGAAGTTGTTGGCATCCTCACCAACCTCAACCCTCAGGAAACAAATTGTACCTAAGACAGCAGGTCCTCCTCCGGTCAAACAGACTACATCGTCCTTGCTAAGGCGCTGTGCAACTACTATGGGGGCCGATACTAAAACTATCTTATCACAAAGGACTCCGAACGTCACTAAGATGAGCGAGTCAACAAGCTCCCTAAGCAGCTCCACCTCAAGCAAGTCATGGGCGGAAACGGTCAAAGGTGGCTCGATGCGCGCATTATCAGTTGCAAACAACGGGCTCGGTGTTAATGTCGATTCAAATAATGAGACGAACAATGACGACGATGGTTGGAAGGTTGTCAATCATCACAAAGTGAAGGCGAAATCTCCGAGTCCATTGGTAATTCGATCTCCTTCTGTGCCGGAAATTATTCGGAAGCGGCCCTCGGGTTCGCCGGCCACTGTCTTCAAGAGGCCATCACTGTCCCTTCCCCAAAATGAGTCCTGGATTACAAAATCGCTACCAGCGCTAACTCAAAAGCTGGCCACAGTGCAAGGAGCGCAGTGTGGTGGAACTATGCCACCACTGCAGAAAAGTCACACAACCTTTTCGATCGTACAACGACGTGACAAGGAAAATGATCCTGTACCACCAAAAGTCGTGCACAAGACTCCTCAACCTAAAAGCGCCCCGATAAAGGCTAGCGTCAGGCCGGTCTCAAAAGTCGCGCCAACCCGAGTAGCTATGGTAAAACCTACAACAAGAACTTCAAGTGTCACATCCAGGGCTCAAGAAAAAAGTAGGCCAAACGCAACGGTTGCAGATAAACTCAGACAGGAAACGGATAATAAGGCCAAGGCGGAAACAAACAAGATTAAGAGGGATTCAACCATAAGAAAATCACAAGTAAATGAGAGATCTAGTGTATGTGAAAAGGCTACATATGCATATATACCTCTTGATAAACGTAGTTCAGGGTCAGCTGAGGAGAAAAGTTCAACATCTTCGAGCATGGAAGTCAGTACAGAGTCTGTGACTCTCGGTGACAGCCGTAATGATCCCCAAGGAGTACCCCAGGAGCTTACCATATTCATTCCAGAGTCAGTACGAAGCGATTCTGTCAGCGAGGTGAGTCCTCGCAGTGTGGATAAGAACATTTCGACTGATGGGCCGTTTGAAGGGGATTTTTTCACTGACCGCATGGCGGCCGCTATCTGGATTAATAAGCAGGGCTTGTCGCTGGCTGATCAGGTTGAATTCTTGGACCAAATTGAGCAACGCGTGCCAGGACGGGCTACCAAGGTTCATGAAAAGCTTTCGTCGCCTAGGAAGGGCGTCACAGAAGAGACGCTACGAAAGCACGAACAACGGCAAGCTAAGGCCCAGGAACATCGTGATCGACTAAAAGAAGAGAGAGCACAAAATTATCGCGATATCCTACGTAAAGTCGAAGAGCATAAAGCTGCCAAAGAAGAAGAATCCAAAACTCTCTTACAGCGGGCCAAGGAGAAGCAGGACAAAGCCGATAAAAATCGCGAGGAACAACTTCGCCGTAAAGTACAGAAGGCCCATGATGAAAAAGAGAAGGTACAGGAGATCGCGTTCATAAATACGCTCGAGGCACAGAATAAACGTCATGATATCTTCGAGCGAGAAAAGGAAAGTGACATGAGGATACAAGAGCGCCAAAAGAAACATCAGCAAAAACTTGAAGAGAAGGCGGCTCGAGAGGCGGCCGCTGAAGAACGCCGAAAAGCCCTCGAAGAAGAATGGCAAGTTAAAGTGAATGAGATCCTCGAACGGCGCGCCGATCGGGATCGTAAACTGCAGCAACAGCAACAGGAAAAGGAAGCCAAACGCCAGGCGATTTCAAAGATCAATGAGTTAGTTAGAGAACGAGTTAACGCACCTGGCTGTACACCGTACGAAACGAAGAAGATGTGCAGCGCCTGCAACGTTCTTATTACATCCGAAGTGTATCTACTGAGTCATCTGAAAAGCGGTAAGCATCAGGAGGCGATGCTGAGGGATCAAGAGAGCTATGATACGCTGTCAGAAGACATACATTCATACAGTCTGAAGTACATCATCGATGCGCCGATTGATGAGAAACTGATCGCGGAGACTGAGGCCCTAAGGAAACACCTTAAAGCCATTCAGAAGAAGAGATGTCGTAAGCTGAAGCAGAAAATCCTTCTGAAAAGCAAGTTGTATGAAAACCAACAAGCTGTAAGAACCGGTTTGATTATTCAAACGGTTACTGATTTATTATTAGTACATATATGGCCAAAACAACTAAGTAGTATAATAAGTTACATTAGTTAGTTGAATGTTCAATTTTATTGCTATGCCTTTATCTTTTACGATGCCACAGCTAAAATTTTTGCGCACTTCTCACCTTTCAGGAGACCAATTCATCGCCTGCTGCGAAAGAGAGAAAGAGCCGACCATTAGACAAACAGCTGCGGGAACTCGCACGTGTGCTGCAACAGAACAAAAATGTCAAGGGTGTCTGGACAACGGACGCGTGCAATGCACTTGAACGGCCTCTCGGCGATTTAGAACGTTTAGGTGGGAAATCTGCTCAGGCTGACCAGCAACTGGCGGAATATCTTTCCTCAAGGGATTGTTTACCTCTACTCATCGAGGTGTGTTTCTTAACAGTGATAAAATTATGAAGATAAACTATGTTTAGCCTTAATTAAATCGTCAGCGTTCATATAAATACTTCTGCCCTTCTCCCCTTAGACAGGATGAGTGGATAATGTTCGAACATTAATTTTTCGCTTCGCCATGTTTTTTCCTATAGATCGCCAAATTAGTGCAGCGCAACAACTTACTGGTGTCAAGTGTGATCCCAGCCAAAGCATTCGGTCGCGCATGTCACTTGTTGCGGCTGGCAATCGACGCTACGCAAGGGAAGGCTGCCAAAGAACTTCTTCAAGGTAATGGGGCACTAGCGTTAATCGAATGCCAGCAACACCTTCTAGCAATTTTAGTACCGGACGATAATCCAGCCCCGCCAAAGGCGCTAGTTGCAAGCTGCGCCTTCACTAGTTGCCTTTTCCACGTACTTCAGGTGTTGTGCGACAGACTGGCAGTGACACCTGATATCGGCGACCTACGAGGAAGGGTCGTTGATTTAATTAGCTACACCGTCAGCGTTGGTTAGTATGCAGTAAACTTTATTAGACTTAATCCACGAATGGGGCAAAAGCTCCATAATATTTTTTAACTTTGAGAATCTGTATTTTACATCTGTACAGTGTAATATATATATATATATATACAATGTCTGTTTATTTATTTTTTGTCAAACTTCTGAGAGTATTTTTGACCCATTTTGTATTACTCGTTCTGTTTCACTCCTCATTTGTTTCACGTTATTTGTATGTAATAATTAGTAGTTCTTTCGCTATCTAACCAAAAAGCACGTATAACATATTTGCAATAGTAGAAATATTATTATATGCCGTCAACGGTGTCAAACAAGAACCAGTTCTTTTTTTCTTTTTCTCGCCAAAAGCTAACAATTGACGCGTGATTTTCGTTTCATGTTTCGATTGTAGGAATCCTTGATAAGCTTATGTATTACTTCACGTATATTCAGAGACCACGGGACTGTGAATCACAAGTTGTATCCGATACATTGTTGCACGCATTGCATTTCGTGGCTGGTCTCGTCCGTTTGCTAGCTGCGGTAGAAAATAACGGAACCGTTACCCAAGCCCAGACCGCATTGTCTGACGAGGCACCCTCTGATAGTACCCAACTATTATTTACTTTGCGTCGTACAGATGCAATGGGCGTTGTGGCCTTGTTGTATTCAACGTTGCTGTGTCAAGGGGCTACACCTCGGGGCAAAGAAGACAATGGTGTCCCGGCCCGAATGCCCCAAAGACAGGTCGGAATCACGCTGGCAGCGTGTCATCTTCTTACAAATCTGGCCAGCGCCGAACTTTCTACCTTTCAAGAAGTGCTGGGCAGAGAAGGCGTATCGCTTCAAATCCGCCATATTGCTAGCTACTTGCTGTGGTACTGCAGTCATCACGTCCAGGAGGTTGAGGAACGGAAGTTGCTTCATCAGGTACACTCCTTGGAGATGATTTCTTTCTGATCTGTGTCTAATTAGCTACCGTGTGGTGCTTTTCTGATGAATAGGGTGTGTAAGAAGCACGTAATAATAATAATAACTTCATGTCCCCACAAATATTGGCAGAGTATTAGGAGCGCAAGGCAGTTTTTGGAGCGTCCACATCTAACATGTTGTTTCGTGGCCTCTTTTACCCTAATAGGTCCTTCTGTTAGTGGGATTCTTCGCTGTGGACAATCGAGATAATCAGAATGTAATCCACACGGGAGGCCAGCCAACCGTCTTACAAATGCTCTGCAAGCTTCCCTTCGACTACTTCTGTGATAATATGGTTAGGATTATGCGAAGGTGTTACTTTATTCTAGCAGGACATACATGTATCTTCGCTGTTTAGACAATACGAGTTTTGCCACGTTCAAATGCATTAAAAACATTTCATTATTGACTTTGTACAGATACCGGCTGATCATATAGGGTATCTAAAAATTCTGTTGTTTAATTTAGCTATTCTTTGGTATTTCAGTTGCGTGATATTCTTATCCCAACGCTGCTAGCGTGCTGCAGCCTAAATGAACAGAATACGTTGTTGCTTTGCGAAGAGATCTCTCCTGTCATGCTGCTAACCTATCTCGAAGAAAAAATCCAGGAATCAAGTGACGCAGAATTGCCTAAGATTACCAACGACACATCGGCAAGGGTCACAGCATCGCAGATTCGTCGTGACAGGCCCAATGGAGTGTGGGCGTTTAACAAGCGCTTCCCCCAACGACTGTGGCCGGATGCGCTAGAATTTCTTCGCAAAACAGGGTAGACCAAAAGGAAAATAAAAGGTCAACAAATCTGTACAGGGAATAATCACATTTATTAATATTTCTCACTATAACCATAATAAATTACATCGGTTAGTTTCTATCGGTTGATCATGAAAATGAATAAAGTCATGTTGACTCGTAATAACAGCAATAACACGACTGCATTGGGTCACAAGTCTCGCGGTCAAATCTTTCGGTTGAGTCAGTGGAACTATTCGATCCGGTTCAACCGGGTTTTTGGGGAGTAAAAATTATGTAGTTGTCTCATAAAAGCACCCGACACTTCGACTAAAATCTGAGAGATCCTGACTCGACCGTGCTGCAACACAGACACATACTACGATATATACAAATATTCCAAAAAGGTTCATTGTTCTATTTATTAAGTCGTTATTAGCTTTATAATTACGTACTACTACTACTACTGTTGAGTTACATGTTGTAAAATTAAACTGTGTCAAAGTAGTCACTTGTGTGCAACATATAATTATTAGTATCTTTGTGAGAAGAATGAGAAAACGTGCTAAAAAGTTCCCATGCGTAGCGTAAAGGATGACCAGTCATAGGCATTATAATCCACATATCGCGGCTTGCCAGAGAACTCGTAGAAGATTTTGTCTGAAGATATCCTCCAAATAACAAAAGTCGTCGTTACGACTATCAAGTCATGGTACTACCGCCAGATGATACCAGAGGGATGACAAATTATAGGAACATGATCAACTTGTTATCGGATCGCATAATGAAATTGAGTATGTATTTATATTTAACCACAGAAGAAGTCTCTGTTTTCTAGACGTCAAACAGAAAACGAGGTCAATGAAAGATACAGTAGAAACGATATGTTGTAGACCTCAAATTTGTTAGACCCTTGTACATTTATTTGACGATGGTCAGTGTTAAGAACATACTCACGAGGAGCAACGTATCCATCAGGGCTCAATTCAAAGTACCTTTACTCACGGAGGAAATATGATACTACAAGATTATTATAACGATAATTATTAGCAATTGATGCAATTAAGTGTTTCTCATCTATTAACAACATCACCAGGTATAGTCAATTAACGATGTTTCAGTTCTGGGCTGGTCCAACAAGATGAATAGTATCATGAAGAAACTTCTGATTGTATCTTCGCTGAACCTTTCTTTGACTCTATGGGTAAACGAGTTTCGATAACGGACTCCAAACTTTTGAAAAAAGTATGAACTGCTAAGCATAGCTGAGCGTGGCTTATGGCGTCGAACTTATATTGCATTGCCCATCCTGCCAAATCGTAGCATGTTTTGTTGAAATGGTCAGGAGGGCACCTGTGAGAAGAACAACAGGGAGCTCCGACAACGCTCTGTTAATGATAAAGAAGAGTGATAAGAAAAACCTGTTGTTAAATACATGGGTCGTATAATCTAGTGGTATAGGAACATTTAACTAGAAATGTCCTTAGTGATCAGTTCAAATCGTACTTCTAATTAAAATACCAGATCCTGTAAGTCAGTTTGATTCGTTCGTCTTTGAAAGCGGATGAAGGGCACACATTTTCTTCGAACACACATTTTTATGGCATAGTTGGGACTGCGATATATTAGATTCTATATTATAAATAAGCCAGTGGTGCTGCATGAAATTGGTCAGTCCTGGGAAAACATTTTCAAATTCTCGTCATGGCTGCACTGATAGATTCGCTTGTTGTATTCACTTGAGACTTCAATTAAAGGGCATTACTACTAAGCACATACCTTTTATATAGTCTTAGCGATAGTCCTCTATAAGTATTATGTAAATCTAACAAAATCCGCTGTTGAATAGAGATGAGAATAGTAGCAAACGAGACGCTCTCCCCTATATTGTCCAAATGCGATTGGTTTAACATGCTCGTTTCAGACGTGCTTCGAGTATGGCAAACGTGCAATTGTGCCGTTGCATCGTCATCGCCATTAGTGTCTAGATCATACAATCGATGCCGCTGTATGAATGATGCAAACGCGCACAAGTCTGCATGCACCTGACAGGAACGCTTTCACGTTTCCCTTTCTTTCTATAAGTTAAAAGAAAGCCATCATGTATATATCCAAAACGATTTCCAACAATACGGGGTATGTTTAACGGGAAACCTAAGGAAAAGGTCAAAATAGCTCCAGGTCCAGTGATGACTACTTGGTCGAAAGGGTAGACCTATGAAGGTGAATTGGCACATACTTGTGCGGTATATGCGCGGGACTGTACTATACCAACTTTTCATTGTCTTTTCAGATATCTGCTTAAGACAGGCCGTACAATGCAGGCATTCTGTAATGCAGGAATTCATATATAGACAACGGTCTTTGCGGTGTACTCATAAATGGAACTTCATTTGCACATCTGATAAGCAGCATCGCAATTTGCCATAGATTAAAAATTACTGGAAGAGGATGCCGGGAGCTCGTAATGGCCTAAATATGACGTCGCAGGCAGTAAATTAATAATGTAAACAACATTTGCGTGGATACCTTTTCGGGTCTTCTAATGCACGATTGTGATGATCAGTTATGGCTCTATGTAAATAGCAATAATCACAATAGAAGAAGCGATAATAACCCCAAGAAAAAACTGTCTCAGGTATATATATATATATATATATATCTGGAGCTTAGGTCTACTATTTGATGAATGCATCTAGCAATAAATATAGTGTTTTTTAATTGAGATCTGTATTTATTTTTATTTATCGGGAGCTTATTATAGGCGTGTAGAGCAAACAAAAAATATTCATACAACACTTCATAGACCCAAGCGATTTTTTAAGCCATGAAAAGCAAAGGCGTTGTACAGTAGGTTCATTAGCCATGGGTTTGCAGTGGTAAAGTGCTTGCTTATTCTACCGAGTTCCAGGTTCGTTTTATGTTTAAAGAAGCCACTGGTCTGAAGGAATGCGTAGCCAATGCGCAAACGTCGAACATTTTTCATACAACTTTGATACGTGCATATTAAAAGCCATAACATAAACTTTGAAAATGCCTAACCTCAAAGCACTCGTTAAACAATGAAGCACTAAACTTGCAGCCATTTTTTGTATACCTACTCCTGTCAAAAACCGATTCCTAAAAATTTTATTATTTTTAAAGTAAATCGTAGATTTTTGATAGTATGAAGTCGGGATAGATAACGTTCGAATGTGCAAATTTCTGAAAGGGTTCATAATAGGTTCAGTATTCGGGCCCAGTACGACGCATCAAGACTGATCTTGTCTGTCGCCCGGAATACCCTTGAGAGTAAATTCGTTAATTAGTGGTTAAATAAAATCCAGAAAGGACTTATGTCAACGTGCAGCAACTGGTCAATATATAGGGAACAATGAGGCTCTTTAGGTAAACATTTGCAAGACGCTAAGGTTCAGAAGAATGACCACCACAAACGAAGAGAAAACTTCACCTGTGTGTTTCCTATTTCGTAACTTATAATAGAAAATAACAGTCCATGAATTTCCTAGAAATTATCAATCGAGAATAGGTATGTCGCTAGCGTCAAAGCACTGCTATTGCTAAACCCGTTTGTAGAATCCTAGGAAGCGTAGCATTTAATCTTTCGAAGGGTAAAGAATCTGAAGTAATTGTCCATTGCGCTCCATTTAGCACTGACCAACCGAATGAACAGTTAGAGTTATATAGGTGTGTGATACAATCGTAGACGATTGTGTTTTCCTTCGGCTGCGTACTATGAAAATGCCGTTGTTACAGGCCCTGTTAAAAGGAAGCCTAGAAGTGTGTCCCACAAGCATGAAAATACGACGCTTTGACTATAT